>NC_090776.1:29800920-30102349 GCF_040054535.1 Antennarius striatus | reverse complement strand
CCGGGGAACATACCGTTTTCTGCGTCAATGACACAAGAGAGTAAAGAGTAATTGCACATCTGCTACAGTAGGTGGCAGCGGTGCTTCTACATGTAACTTGTCAATACTCCCTGTGCACTACAGTATAGAGTGCACAGGGAGTATTTACTCCTATTTTCCCACCAAGCACACACCACACACACAATACGACATTTTTGCTGTGCATTGTCCAGTGTGCAGCACCATGAATTCTTTCAGAAAAGCAGCATAAAGTTTTAATCATCTGTTCTCCCCACAGGTCTTTGAAGTACTGTGATCTCAGAGTGATAAGCTGCTCCTACCTTCAGCGCACAACGATTGAACAAGAGCTTGGACTGGCAGCTTATCTAGTTCGGGCAGAGTCACGACCCCCGCACGACCCTGGACCAGGAAGTGACCTTCTAGAGAGTGATGCAGATAAACTAAGCAGTACTGACAATGAGGAAGAGGAGGGGCAGGAGAATGGTGATAAGAGATCAAGTGAATGTTCACATACTCTATGAAGGCACGCCCTCACTGATTTATCATCTAATTTTATTTTTCTTGCTCCTCTATTTTTCCATTTCTAGGTGACTCCCCTCTGTCATCCAGAAAACAGCTGCAGTCATGCACAGAAAATGGAGCTTTAGATTCACTCCTCACCCAAAGCACCAGCTCTGTAAATGTCCAAAAAAGGACCATGGACCTCAAACAATTTCCTTCACAGTCACAGACTCATCCTCCTCACTCTTCACAATCTACTCCATATGTTCAGCCTGCACTACACCACCAAACACATTCTCAAGCACAGACTTCTTCCCAGGGTCAGCCAATCGCCCCTCTGCCACCTCACCCTCAAATTCAGAGTCAAAATCAGTTGATATCACAAGTGAATTCCTGCCCACCGCCTCAAGTGGTTCCTCCTTCCCAATCTCGCCGTCAGCACTCAAAATCTACCTCCTCTGGCTCCTTGTCTCCAACAAGCTCCTCACCTCATCTGAACTGCTCCTGGGCACGAGGAGTGAGTCGGCCTCCGTCTGTTCTGCTACCTCGTGCCCTGTACGATATCATCACAGGCACTGACAGCAGCGGACTTCCACGATGCACTTCATTCCTCCCACACATATCTGTCTCATGGGCAAGCAGCTTCAGGTAAAAGAGAGATTCAAACATACATATGTACAGATATACAAGTTACAATCTACGCTGTTTACACCGATTGTGCGAGTGGTTTGTCTGTGTGTCTGGGATCAGTGCTGTTATATAACCTGACAGCCGCAGGAAGAAGAGACCTGCGAAAGCTTCATCCAGTTAATACTTTGATTCTTAAAGTCTCAAGGGGAGATGAATTCCAAACCTTCTCCTTTGTGTGCAGACCCTTACTGAGTAAAATGATGACTTGTACAGAACAGTCCCTGTACTACCGCCAGTGGACAGTTCCATGTTCCTCCCACATGGACAGCAGTAATCGTACCGAAGGACGAAGCGACAACTTTCACCCTCGCAGACTGCTACTTAGTGGACCCCCACAGGTACTTTCTGTCCTGAGTTCTGTCTTAAATCAACATTACATGTATTATCTCTTTTTTATTTCCAATATTCTTGATATGGTCAGGTGGGTAAGACAGGAGCATATCTGCACTTCCTGGGCATTCTGTCTCGTATGCTGATCAGACTGATGGAGGTGGATATATACGATGAAGACGACATCAACCACAGTCAGTATATGTGCAGCAATATTATACAATTACGTTAATCATGCGGTAAACATCGTTGTTTCTGATAAGAACTGAAAGAGGAAAATAAGTGTCATAATCCCATAACAATCTCACAATTAATTTACATTTTGTGCTTTTTATTCAGATTCCCAGGTGGACGACAGGCAGTATCACCCACCTACTGCTTCCTGGCCAAACCCAGATGTAATGAGGACAATGCCCTTTGACTACACAATCCATGACCCAAAATATGATGACATCAGTTCTGTGTATAACCCTGCCTATAAACCCATTGCTGAGGGTAGGCCCAGTCATAAAACAACACAATATTGATATATTGATACACAACCACAAGACTTTTCATAACGTATCTAAAAATGTTTGCTCCTTGTACCTTGTCACATTTTAAATCTGTTGTCTTTCTAAGTAAATCCTGTGCGCCAGGAGGATGTGTACCTACGCAGGCGGACAACTAGGATCAAGCTGTCTAAATATGCAGCCTACAATACTTACCATCACTGTGAACAGTGTCATCAGTACTTAGGCTTCAACCCCAGATACCAGGTGAGTAAACCTCAAACATACTTTCTGAAGAAGGATCTCACATGTTGAAATTTGATTTCTCTATTAATGTAAAATGTCTTTTTGAATAATCTTCAGATGTATGAGTCAACACTTCATGCTTTCACATTCACACATCTGCTGATTGGGGAAGAGGTCCAACTCTACTTCATCATCCCAAAGTCCAAAGAGCATTACTTTAGTTTCAGCCAACCAGGAGGTCAGCTGGAGAGCATGCGACTTCCTCTCACCTCAGACTGGGTAAGTCTTCAGGAGTAATCAGAAAACTAGTAGCAGTTCCTTTTCTTGAATGCTGAACATGAACCAAGTAACCTTTCTGAATATTTTGAAGGCTGGTAGAAAACTGTTTTTTTTTTTACTTTTTGGCTGACATGAAATTGACAAAAATGCTTTTGCAAGAAATGAAAGACTTGATAACTCTGATTTGATTAACAAAGATGCAATTCCATTTTAACGCCACTAGGTAATGGTATAGGCGAGACTTTGACTCAAACCGTCCCAAGTGACTCCTGTTTACAAACTCTATAAGGAAGTATTTATTTTGTGATTTGTGAAACCCACACCCCAGACCTGCACACCAACCACAAAACATCTGATCACATCAGCATCATTCATCTTACCTTTCTACGTGTGATATGTTTGAAGAACACACAATGTCCTTTGACCCTTTTATTGGAAACTTTGGGGAAATTATAATCGTATTTACAAGTATAGTTTGTCTCCATCTTGCATGGAAGAGATGATCTAATGATCCAAGTTTATGTATTGTGCAGTATTTTAACAAGCGTTTCATTACAACATATTTTGTGTATCTTCTTTTTTCTTCCCCAGAGCCCCGACTGCATCAAGAGTCCAATCTTCACTCCGACCACAGGTCGTCACGAGCATGGTCTGTTTAACCTGTATCATGCTATGGATGGAGCCTCTCATCTCCACATATTGGTGGTCAAAGAGTATGAGATGGCAGTGTATAAGAAATACTGGCCCAACCACATTATGTTGGTGCTCCCTACAGTCTTCAATGGAGCTGGAATAGGTATTCTAGTGCTGCTACCAGTGCAGAATATGTTAGAATTCTTTCCTTCCTCCAGTCGCACAGATAAACACAGAACTTGGATATCGGTATCAACTATGTCTTCATAATCCACTACTTTAGGAACCCATCCTCATTCTCTTACAGGTGCTGCTCACTTCCTGATTAAAGAGCTTTCGTATCATAACTTGGAGCTGGAGCGCACTCGGCGTTTGGAAGGAGGAGGTCCAGCAGGTGACGTCTGGCCCTTCATCATCCTAGCTGATGACTCCTGTGTAATGTGGAACACAGTGGACCTGGATGCACACAGGTACTTGGAGACAGACACTCATTGTTAATATTACAGTGTGTGGGACAAATTAGCCAAGAAAGAATATGTTTCTTAATTTGATGAGTTAGTTGTGACATACTACTTTTGGATGTTTGCTGTTGTAGTGGACCGGTGGAACATGCTGTGTCACTGAAGCAGGTCCTGCAGCACATGGAGGCCTGTCCAGATCTCGCTATGTATGGACTCTGTGGGATCAGAAAGTGGAGTAGTCGCGGACTCAGAGGTGAGAAACGCTGATACTACAAGGATCATGTAGAGAGCATGTCAGAGCGTTAAAATACAATACAAATAATTCAAAGTAATTACTATTAATCGTTGCAAAAACCTTGCAATAGTTGAAAGTGTATATCTTGTACAGTGATCCCTCGTTACTCGCGGTTAACGCGTTCCAGGACCATCAGCGAAAACGAAATTCCACGATATTAGGACAAACTATTTATTTAATTGCTCTCCCATACTGATATTAAACCACCTTATATCTGTATTACCTTTTCCCACACTCTTAGAAACTGTTTAAAACACTTTTGAATTAAAGAAAAGTCACAGTAGGAACCACGAGTTTCGGAATCCAGCACACACACGGATGCTGTCAGTATGCGTACAGTATCACGTGACTACCTACTACAAATCTACGATATAGTGAAGCAACCTGAAGCGCAAATAAGCGAGGGATTATTGTATTTGGATTGACCTTCTAACTGTTATTCTTTTATTATAAGTATGAAATCATACATTAGAATTTGCTGTTATTGTTTTTTTGTTTCTCCATCTAGGTAATAAACACAGGGACTCCTTCTCCAGAGGTCACCTTCATGACTTCCTCCTCCTCAATGTGGACCTAAGTCAGAACGTCCAGTACGACCAGAACCGCTTCACCTGTCATGATGTAGATTTTGTCCTGAGGCTACACAGTGCTGGATTGCTTGTCTGTCGCTTCAACAGCTTCAGTGTCATGAAGAAACAGATCGCTATAGGAGGATACAGAACATTCATTATCAAGACCAAGGTAGATGCAAAGGTGCACCAAAAGCAGCGTACAATAATCATAAAGCTGGATGATATTTCACTCAAACAATCAGTGAATTTATTTTATTTTATATTTTTAATACATTTTTAAATAAATTCACTGATTTGATTTCTGTGGTTTCAGTTGATCAATCAGCTTTCAATATTATTATCATTATTATTCAGCATTTCAGTGTCTGCTGGATGACTTTAAATGTAATATTTTTTGTTATCAACCAAAACTTGAACATTTCTCCAGATGACTGATGTTCCCACTTCAGTGGGGCCCTCGCAGTACGTGTGTGCTCCAGACAGCAAGCACCTGTTCCTGGCTACTCCAGCTCAGCTCCTCCTGGAAAAATACCTGCAACACACCAGCCAGAAGCTGTTTCCCCTCAGCACCAAGAACTACACACACCCTGCCCTGTCAGTGGACTGCTATCTTAACCTTGGCCCTGAGGTATACAGGAAACACAAACACGTAGCGGGCAAATCAAAAAAATGTTTGCGGTAGATCAGTAACATCTGAGAAACAAATCAAGAGATTCTGGCAAACATTGATGAAAAGACACACTCCTCTTACCTTCTGCAGGTGACGGTGTGTTTTGTGAGTTCTAGACCTCATTCTATCAACATCAGCACCACAGGGCTGCTGTTCAGCGGACTTCTCCTCTGTTTTGCTGACTCCTTTGTGACTCCTGGGTTCCTCAAAAAGTTCTCTTTCCTCAAAGGTACAAAATCACGGCGAACACAGAAAAAACAGCCATGATTCTTGTATGTATCTCTGCTGAAGTTGAAAAAAAAAAAGATAAGTTAAATGGAATAACCATCCAAAAGTCTGATTTGAAAGTCATATTGTGCATACCTCCTGTTTGCTTCCATATAGGTGCAACTCTATGTGTCATCAGTGCAGATCGTAGCTCCTTGAGACAAACAGTGGGCAGACTGGAGCTAGAGGAGGAGTGGAGATTCAGGCTCAGTGATGAATTCCAGACTGCAAATGCCAAGGAGGACCAACCACTCTTCTTTCTCACTGGGAAACACATATGACTGAAACATGTAAATACAGAGTAGGCGAGTCTGTTAAAGTGGAAATTACTTTTACCAAAGAGGACCTTTAAGTGCTAAAATAGGTTCCAAGCCAACAATGCATGACCTGTGGAAACCACTAGAGGTATGGACAAAATCTGATGACAGAATACATTTTGCTACCTGTGACTGCATCCATGGACACTCGTTTTAAAAAAATGGATTTGGAGGTTCTGTTAACATAAAAAAATTTCACCTAAAAAGTTGTTCCACATGGAAAATGGTTTCGTTTACCTTTTGTTAGTGTTCGTTATGCACCAGGTGAGGTCTAGAAACTTTAAATGTCTTTAGCTTTTGTTCCTAGGAATACCCTTCGTAGCATATAAACAGTGTCTTGATGTACAGTATGTTTGGATGTGAAAGAGGAACCCTCACTAGATTAATTGTAGATTGTGCTTTTTTATTTATTCATGTGTTCTTCTGTCATATCACAGTGGTTTTAACACTCCTTTCCAAATGCACACAATGTGAGAAGCTTTCAAAAAGGGTAGACACAATCATTTGTGTGCAATGGTAGCCGATGTTTGGCAGCAAGCATTTTAATTTGACAATTTTAGAGGCCAAAGTTTTATTTTGCATGTCTCTTTTTACATATTAATAATGTTTTGAATGTATTTTGTCAGAATGCATAATAAAATACTTATAAAGTGTATGTAAAGTCATTCCTTTTGTATGTGGAATGTTTGTTGTGCTTGATTCTGCATGGACTGTATGATGACTTTTCCGCTGTGATTGAGCAGCAATTCATATGGTTTACCTTTGTATGCCAATAACTGTATAAATGTACAAAAATTAAAATTTCATTCTGATATGTCTGCGGTCCCTTCTGTATTTCAAACTCACAAACAAACAGGTGTAATCTCAAAATACAAGAAAATGCAGAGGGAACTACTGAAGTAATTTGGAGGTTTGCGCCCTAAAGTTCACGGTGGATCTGTCTGGTAACAGACCATACATAATGACATATATTCCCTACACTGCAACTTGATATTCACTATAAATACGTAGCCTGGATGAAGCAGACCGAAGTGCATCAGTAGGATATTTTCCGCATTAAGGGATCTGTGTCACCCGCTGCTTGTGTCAGCGCTCAGGAGATGCTTGCCTCTGCAGACAGAGCCTCTAATGTCCTAAAGGTTATCTGCATAACTGCCACAAGCATAGAGTCAAGTGGCAAACTTGACCCTTGGATGCCCCAATATGCTCCATCTGTCCTCACATGGAAGTCCACGGTGTGTTTGTGTGCTGCACGATGATTTCACAACATTGTTATTTAGTATTCCCAGACAGGAAAGCGCATCACAAATGAGCACGAAAGATTAAATATAATGATAGGTTTTCAAGAACAACACCTAATTAATTATCCTGATTGATTAATATTGATACTACCATATGATCCATTGGCAAGACAGTGACTGGACAGCATGTATGGAGACTGGCGTCAGACTACAGTCCAACTCTTGACCCTCTCAGATTTCTTCATAGTAGCCCGTTCCCAGAACACATTAGTTGATAAATTTAGTCTAAAACACTCTGCATGTTGTTCAAGACGCAGCTACTAACTCAGTCACACGGATTTTAAGTCGAAGGACTCGCACAAAATCCCAGAGCTATTACATGACCTTGAACAGATACCATCAGAATCAGTAGAGTGGGATCTTCATACTAAAGTCAAACAGTGCTCAAAACCTGCCAAGAAGACCAACTGAAGAGAGAAACGACAACGTGTAAACAGATTTTCATCATCAGTATGTAGGAATAACCAGTTCCAACTCATCGGACGTCTCACAGGAATTTCTTCAGATATCCTTCTATCTTTGAAGAACTTCCACACTGCTGTAGAGTCAGTCCGGAACCTTGGGGCAGCAAATCATTTGGCATGGAGCCATGACCCACTCAGACCAGCAAGAGCGAAGCTTCAACAGCAGCAGTGAGGGAGACAGCTGGTCCTGGGTAACAACACTGACTTATCAATACAGAATTACAACCAAATGTGATTTATCAATATACTCTATTATTATTACTTACATGAGTCAAGGAGGAATGTTCAAATAAACAGAAAGAAAGAAATGAAAAACATTGTTATTTTCTAAACTAGATGGACTACATTAGATATGTATACTAGACAATCAGTTTAAAGCAATTATACTGACACTTTATTACCTCTTATGAAAAAATAATATTTTTCTGTTACATCTGTCACAAAAGACGAAAAGATCCATTCTTAGCTTGTTACTGTGTAACAAACAGAAAAGAAGGCCTGGGGAGATCGTTTGTGATACTGCTTTGTATGATTCACATAAATGCTGAACTAAACGCTCCCACGTACAAAAGTGGGATCAGATCCAGGAGATGTATGCAATTTCCTCTGGGATTAATAAAGTATCTATCTATCTATCTATCTAATACTTACAATAATATTGAGATTGTCATATGTTTATAATTATTTTCATCATATGTAGAGCAAAAAAGGTGCTGTGCATGTCTTTGATGGATGGAGATGGATGTGAAGATGGGTCCGGTTGCTGGTTAGAAGGTCTTCAGTTACTTTCTAAGAAAAGTCCATGTCCTCAAAAACACTGTGATCGGATGACACAGACGGGTGTTCTGTGAGACAGACAAGAGTCCATCTAGTGTTTATCCCTCGACTGTACTTGATCAGTTCTCACTGTGTGTGCTGGGTCCACACAGGAAGCATGTGAGCTTTCCTCTGTTTGAGCTCAATATATCCATGTGCTTGTTGAACAAGGGGTCACATCTCCATGCATGACTTGATGTCCCCGTGCTTCCTTATAGAGGCATATTACAGTACACTTAGTGACGCCATTACGTAATACAGCAGCTCAAACGTGTGTGGGGCTGTGAGTGACTCTCTGCACTCAGGGCACCTTCACATTTTCTCTCCCACCTTGAGTCAACCTATAAAATAAGTTAATAATTGCCATTAGTGCCTTGCTCTGGGTTACTGTTTGTCAATCTAGATGTTCAGAAGGTATCAGAGTTGTGGATTACTGTACTTATACTCTCCTGTGTGTAAAGGTTTGTCTAGGGTGAACTACCGCGTTGTGTGCAATGTTAATTTCAGGATCTCCATGTCCTTTTTGCTATATATTTTTTACTATATGCAAAAAAATAAAAAGGCTTTTTTCATTTTTATGTATGTTAAACTTACAGGTCATGTCCGTGGAAAACGTGTAAAAAAAACAGAACCTAAAACTGTCCAGTGCAGTTTGGAAATATTAATTCTGCACAACCTCAAACTGACTGCAAGCTTTTCAAGCTTTTTTATGATGCTGATAAAACAGAATAAAATAACTCGTTCACACACGTCAGTGTAGTTCAGTTTCAACGGGACTAGTGACGGTGGGAGCAGAGCTTCAACCAGCCATGTCAGACCCTCTAAACCTGTCTAATCAGATTTCACTAAAGCTGTGGATCCTGTCTAGCCCTGTTACCCATGGGGGGCGTGTCCAGCAGTTCAGTTGTAGTGTGTGGCTCAGGCAGCGCTCTGATTGGCTCATGCAGCCCATCCCCCAAACCACCCAAGTCTCCCTGGTGATCAAATGAATGCATTCTTGACCTCAGAGAGAGTTCCTGGGATAGAACCGTCTGTCCCCACCCCAGCAAACCACCGTATTCCTCTATCTCACGTGTCAGACATGAAGTAACGCCTCTAAAGAAAATGTCATTCATCACCCACATCCTGTAAACACACACATCACAGTTCATGCATGCACAAAACAATTACAGTATGAACTCACCCACATAAACAAAGAAAGAACAGAGACTCACATGTGCTGGAAAATGAAATTCCTAGATTATCAGATTATTTTGATGAGATTATTTTAATAAAGATCTTACAGTGAAGCGAGAATACAGTCAAGCAGGGAATAGCATTAAAAAAAGAGGCTATATGAAATAATTTCTAACTTCCTTTTTTTTTTTTAACTTTCTACACTTGACTTGTGTGACTAACCCCAAAAATGTACTTGTGGACAAAAGTCTCAACAAGTTCACCTGATGCAAAAATCATAGTGGACAACAGATTAAATTAATCAGTTTTTTTACATCCCTTAAATTCCCACACTCTTCAGCATTCTGTACATTTCTCTAGCCTACTCTCTTCCCCCTCTCTTCTGATTGGTTGGATGGTGTTCCCTGATGAATGCCTTAGTTCTTAGAAATCTCCACACGTGTTTCCTGGCACGGCCTCCTGCTGATAGTGTGTGTGTGTGCACGTTAGGGTGTGTGTCCATTCATGACTGTGACAGAATGAATAATCACATGTTCAGCTATTACGCAATCTGAGTGTAAGCACATTATTGATTGTCAACAAACGCTGATCCAAAGTTTCATGCACGTTCTGTCTAAGCCTCCGTTTCAGTATGGATTTTCTTGAAGTTCTCTTTCAGTGTGCACATGTGTCTGTTGTGTATTACGACTCTAAATGAGGTCCAGAATTTAAAAAAAAAACAGAATGGGAACATTTGGGTGTGAGTTTAATTCAGGACTTCTTAGAATCATTTGGCAACACTAATAATAATAATTTTTAAAAAAGCCCAGGAGGCTCAGGCAGAGAGGACTCTGTGGAAGAGAGATGTTTGTGTTCCCTTCTCAAAAGCAGTCTGAGTGACCAGCCTCACCCCTGAATTCAGGGACTAGCACCTTAGATAACTACTTTAATCTCACTGCAGACAGCGAGGACACAATGTGTGATAACAGAAATTTTTTTTGTTTTGCACCTCAGGTCTGTCAGTTATGTTGTTGTGCAGCAGCAAAGTTGACTCAATCCAGAATATACTGCAACAGCAAATTAAGAAAAAAACAAAAAAAAGCATGAAGAGGCAGTATTTTTTCAGCTTAGGTATTCCGTATGTGGGACCATTTGCAGTTTTGTTCAAGCAGACGGAGATCATGTCTGCCAGAGTTCGGCCTTAGCCAGAATGGAACTGATCCCATGTCTGTTATCATCACATTCTACCAAACTGTCAACTCGTCTGTCTGTGTCTCTTTTCAGGACATTTTATTGATTGTGCTTTTTTCAGTCATTCATCGTCTACCGAGCTACAAATGGAAGAATATGTACGGACATCAGGAGTATGCCATGTGTTCATACACAACACAGGGATGTTTCTACTAGGACAGTTTATCAGATGGATGAATAGGACGTACAGAACGCAGTGCTTCCATAACAATTCCTATTTCTTTATTTAGTCTCGGTAACAATTGTCACCCCTGCCCAAGACATGACCACAGAAAACCACATGCTAATTGAAGGTCAGAGGAATGTTTAGACATCGTAGGAAATATACCTTATAGATGTGAATTTACCTTACAAAACAGATAACACTCTTATTTCTCTTTATTATTACACTTCAGATATCTTATAATTGTCATACTGCTGTAGAAAAAAACATTTCCTCAAAAAGTGAATTAAACCTACATGTAGCAGGTAGGCACCACACAACAGTGGAATCTAATTTTCATTTTTTTATTTGTTAAAATGATTGAAAATGTATTCTACAAGTCAAGCTCACCACTGGGAATAAAAACCAGGCATGAATAACCTGTCAACTACGAACTCGGTCTGTTCTGAGTGTGTCAGAGCGTGTGGGCTGATTTACATTTTGAAAATTGAGACGCAGTCACTGGGATACTTTTCACAGCTGGTGATGCCTTTGCTCTGCCTGACTGTCAGTGCTATTCTTGTCTTCTTAGCTTTACATGTTGATTGTAGTTTGGGGAACTGGGTTTGTTTACTCTTCAACTCATACTTAAAAAGGGAAGAGAATGCATTTCAATGAACCTCATGTGGTTCATACTGGATGTTATCAAAAACACTGAAGACTTAATGTGACCCAGCAGGAAACACTGATAAGGTCAAGGGTCTGGAAAATACTAGAGAAGCATCTGAGTCATTATCAGTGTGTTCAAATCTATTTTTTTTAAAAAAGATAAGAGTTTGTCACATAAACTAACATCACAAGACGTTTGTCATCATCTCTAAAAATTAATTGTTGATGAAAACATTCTTGAATTGTTCCATTCTGCAGATGTAAATATTGATCAATTATAAATTAATGCATTTTGCTCCAGGCCAACTTTTTATTTAATAGGATGTTAGGAGAGCGGTGGCATAACACAACTTAAAGATGGAAATAAAGAGATCCTGACAGGATTAGGAGAATCACAAGCAGTCACTCATAAACAGACTTTCAGAGGGAAATTTTCAGTCAACATTGTGTGACGTCAGTGGCGAGTGAGCCAATCACGTTGCTCTTTATCTGCAGCCCCAGCGGTGGGGGGGGGGGGTATTTCAACTGTGGCTTAAAAACACAAGGAGCCTGGAACAGAATGTAGAAGATGAGATGTCAGGACAGGAACATCGATGGCTCTAAGACCGAAACGTAACCTGACGGAATAAATAAAATAAAAAAAGCGTGAAGGACGTTTGGTGGAACGTTTGGATGGCAGAAAGGTTCCGGGCGAACAGCGGCAGCGACAAATAACGTGAGTGTTGTCGGTCTGCAGCGGGCAGCCTCTGTGGGGAGACACGGTCCGGCCCACCCACCGTCAGGATCATGTGGATTCAGTGGCCAGTGTGTTTGGACGTGTGTGTGGACGTGTGTGTGGACGTGTGTGTGGACGTGTGTGTGGACGTGTGTGTGGACGTGTGTGTGGACGTGTGTGTGGACGTGTGTCCTGACGGACAGGAGCCAGCCTCACCCAGTGTGCTGATGTTTACGTGTCGCCTCACAGGCCACACGTTCAGTCCCCACACCGTCAACTCCTGATTATGTTTTATTATATCCGTTATATTATCATTATTATAATTATTATCATCATCATTATCATCATTATTATTATTATTATTATTATCATTGTTATCATTATTATTATTATTATTACTATTATTATTATTATTATTATTATTTTCCATTTTGTTATTTAGTCGCATATTTACAGAAAATTCAAAGAAAACTAACATTACATCAAGATGTTAATAGTACGGAGACGCCTGTGATCTGTCTGTCTGTCTGTCTGTCTGTCTGTCTGTCTGTCTGTCTGTCTGTCTGTCTGTCTGTCTGTCTGTCTGTCTGTCTGTCTGTCTGTCTGTCTGTCTGTCTGTCTGTCCGTCTGTCTGTCTGTCTGTCTGTCTGTCCTCCAGTCCTTCCCGTCAGTTTGTGTGTAGTTAATTCTGTCATCCTCCGTCTGCCTCTGTTCTATTTTAACTTGTCGTTGCTACAGTGACAGTTGTTATAATTACTTTAATTGTTATAATTAAACAACGCCCCCCCCCCTTCCGGTTCATTTTAGACCAGCATCCTATATAACGGGGGGTTGTTTCAAAACAACACCGTGACGTCATTGAGTGGCCAGAGAGCGACCCTGTGAGGTGTCCCGTGATTGGCCATTACGTAACGAGGGCTCCCTGGGATTGGCTGCTCGCTTGTGTTTCCTGGAACCCTCAGTGGTGACCGGCCGCGCGCGTGCACCGGGCAGCCCTGACCTGACCACGTGGTCAGTGTTGACAGCCACGCCCTGTCCACGAGTGTGTTCTGACAGACAGGAAGTGAAGGGACGGACGGGACTGCTGCTCCAGGTTCCTGACCAATGAGCTGCTGAGGTGTTGTGTCGTTATTACAAGCAGGTCAAGGCAAACCGCTTTTATTTTATTTATTTAAATTGGTCTGACAACCAACCAGGGGCCCCATGGGCCCCCATTGTTTCTAGTCTTGTACTGAATGTACAGAGCAATGTGAGATGTTGACGACAGTACTTTTATTTAGCCCACTAGTGATTTATGCTCTCTCCACCTGATGGGGATACAGACAGACCCTGTCTGTGTACTCTGCATTCATTTTGTGTATAACTACATGTTCAAAGATAAAGAAGACAAGTACTGGAGGTTGTTGTATCTTAAATGTTAGACTTTACTGGAACACACATCTTTATAAATGGGTCCAGTGACGTCTCTTCACGCAGTGGAATCTTGTCCGTCTGTGATTCACAGTAACCCATGAGAATCAGAAAAACACCAACAATAGAATGTTCTGAGGTGGTGGCCAAAACACGCCATCTGTCTCCTAGGTGCACGATAACATTGTGTGTGTCATGTTTGTGTGTGTGTGTGTGTGTGTGTGTGTGTGTGTGTGTGTGTGCGTGCGTGTGCGTGTGCACAAAGTGGTCATAGATGCCAATATCTATTGGCAAAACACGATTGCTTTCATCCCCAAAGCAGTCCATTAGTATTTCAAGGGGGAATGGAAAATTATTCTTTTTTTTTAATTCAAGATCTTTGGTTTTCAGCAGACAAAAAAGCAGCATGAAGGGAAAAGGTTGTCTCTTACAGATCAACAGATGTTTAAGGCTAAATTACAGCCAATAAGCTGATACCTACAAACCAGCATGTATATATATATATATAATATCTGAAATGTAAATAAAATCAAGATGCTCTTGTAACAAAGAAAAGAAGAAAAAAATGAAACATCTTCCTTCTTTCCTTCTTTTCCTGTTTGCAGTTACAGACCATGAACTATGTGGGTCAGTTGGCAGGCCAGGTATTTGTGCAGGTCAAGGAGCTGTACCGGGGACTCAACCCTGCAACCCTGTCTGGATGCATTGATGTCATTGTGGTACGGCAGCCCGATGGCTCCCTGCAGTGCTCCCCCTTCCACGTCCGCTTTGGCAAGATGGGCGTACTGCGTTCTCGTGAGAAAGTGGTAAGAATATTAAAATCCCTCACGCCATTTCTTGTTTTTTTTAAATATTTTTTTTTTTTTTTTCTTTGATCTATCTTCTTATGAAAGTAGAAATGTTGGTACAAAATCAGGATGTTTTACTATTCAATGTTGAGAATTCTTAAATCAGGATTATTTTATTCATTTTGTATTTTAATGTGTTATATATCACACTTTGCTGTGTCTTGCAGGTGGACATAGAGATTAATGGTGAGCCTGTGAGTTTGCAGATGAAGCTGGGGGAGAATGGAGAAGCCTTCTTCGTCAAAGAAACTGAAAACACACTGGTTAGTGAAGACTGACAGACCCATGAGTTTGAGTCAGCAAACACACATGAATGTAGAACACAACATAACTCACTGTCATGAAGGTCACAGAGCCTGAACCAAAATAGAGGCAGTCCAAGTCCATGCTAAAAAGCTTCTCATGTATCCCTACTAAATCATATTCATGGAAGAATGTGCAGCACAAATACTGCTTACAGCAGAAAACAGTTTGACCTGGCCTTATTTCTGGTTGGTCAGTTTGGGAGGATTGATCGTTAAGGATTGATGAGTGATAGACTGTGATGAACGTTTCTGAGTGAGACCTTAGCTTCTCTCTGTCTGCTCTTGTCCTTTCATTGTGACAGATTATTTTTGATTCTGCATGAATTGTAAAATCTCTCAAATAATCTCACTCCCATCATAATGGCCATGTTGGTGCAGCAGCAGTGTATAAACAGATGCTATGATTTTAATCTGAAATACCCCCCGGCTAACGGAAACCCCTCCTTTCATAATGTTTAGCAGCAAACAAGTTTCCATCAACAGTTAGCGTGTCGCCACCAAGAGGTCAGACGTTTCACTAATCCGGTACAAACAGTGTCCATACACGATCTGTGTGTATGGGTACTTATGTTTACGACCAAATACCTTGAAACAAATTACATTTAACCCTTTTTTTCAGTTGTGTGGAACTGAGAAGAAATGCTGTTAACATGAATAACATCTTTAAAAATGTCAGATTTCAATTAAATGGACCTTCTGTTTTTCGGAGCCTGAGAATATCACGTTGGTGCCAGTTTTAGGAGGATTTTAATATGTGAATGACTTCATATAACCATATCGTGTTCTCGCGGTGACAGGAAGTGGTTCCGTCCTACCTTGCAACATCACCCATCATGTCAACCGGGGAGGCCCTCATGGCATCCCAGCTGGCCAGGGGCAATTCTCGTCACCACGGTGCGTCCTTTTATAACAAGTCGTTTTGGAATTTGTGATTGTGCTTATTTTCATTCTGCTCTCTCATTACATATTCACAGACACCATCCCCTGCAGTTCACTTCCTGTACAGAACCTAGGACCACAGCAAAGTGATGGTGGGACGACAAAGAAGAGGAGAAAGAGGAGGAGGAAGGCACGGCTGGAGGCAGGAGGAGGAGGAGGGAGGAGAGAGGAGAACGCAGAGGAGTTCTCAGAGGATGAGGACATGTTTACGATTGACTTGAGCTCAGATGAAGAGCAAGAGGATGACAGCAGCAGGTGTGTGATTGTTGGTCTTGTTTGATTATTTGCTTGAGCTTGTTTCAGTTTGAAATTTTTAGGCATTTGGGACAGATGTCCAAAAAGCATCAATAGATGGAGTGTGTTATACAGTGCACTCGTGCATCGTGTGAATTCGAGGAATTCAAACGATGGCATTTGAACTGAGGATATTTTGTTTCTCCTCCTTGTTGGGATTTTCCCATATTTGGCAGCGTAGCGAGTCTTCGGATGGTATTTGGTCCTGACAGAAATTCTGTTTCTCAGCAGCCATGGATTCCCATGACATTTTGTGCAAACATTCATGAACCTTCCATCAGATGATGAGTTCTAATGACAATATTGATTGACTCCAAATAATGGAGTGCAAACATACTGAAACTCAATACCAGCTGATGACATCAGCTCTATCAGTTCTCATCAAAATGATCATGAATTAAATGATCATTTTGAGTATGATCATTTCATTTTAGATAAATAATCATTATAATGATGATCATTTATCTAAAATCAACCAAACTGTTTCCTCAGGACTGTGTGGTTGTGATTTGTTTTCATTTGAATGAAAGCACAAACCCACAAACTGTCACCTGACTTTCCTGTAAATGTTGCCACGTCGTTATCATTTAGCAACTTCTGTGTGACCAGGAACAGCTCAGCAGCATGAGAACGTATCTGCGTGTGTGTGCATGTATGTTTTATACAGCAGGCATGTGAAACCCTTTGGTCGCTGTGTGGAGATGTGCTCCAGGGATTTTTCCTGTTCCCACTCATTCTGCATCCTCACTGTGGAGTTCCCATGAGTTTCTTAGAAAGTTTGTCACGTGACAGGGGGGGGACATTGTCTTCCTCAGCACACGCTTAATATTCTACTATACTTGATAAAAATGATGAAAGTCTCTTTTCATGTTTGTGATCAGACCTGTGCACAGTGATCAGGGGTTGGCAGCCAATATGCACACACACCCCAGCTCCAATTGGACCCCCCCACAGAGGTACTACTTGCACAGACAACAGACTCACAAAACACTTTGTGATCAAATTATAGTTGTCTTATCTAATTTTCTGTTAAGCTCTCTTCTGTTCTTTTGATCCTGTTCACATTGTAAGCATTTTTTATTTATGTTCTTGATTTGTTCTTTCTCCTCATCTCGTTTTCTGTTTCTTTCTCTCTTTCTCTCCCTGCAGTAATAAAGTTAAGGAGAGTCTCTCCATCCCTCCCCTCTGTGGTCTGTCCATCTCTTGTCCTCAGCAGACTTCTCACTTCTCTTCCCCTGTTAGGTATCATTTAATGCAATGTTTCCTAAAGACTTCAAAACTGTTACAAATTATTCTACGTAACTCTTATTTGTGTTGTAATACATTTTAAATATATGCATTTAATTTTGATAACCATTCCCAAAATATCTCTTTATTCTCTGTATGTGTTCCTTTCATTTCAGGGGTTGTAAAAAGCACACAGGGCAGGGCACAGACTGTTCAAATATATACATTAGGAATTTTCTTTGTTAAATCTTAGTGTTTCTTTTAGTAAATTATGAAGTCTTGACTGATCCAAATCAAGTGTCTGTCATTTTCCCAGCAGTCCTGATGATTCAAGGTCATCAACGCCAAAGAGCGACTCAGAGATAACCAATCAGAACAAAGATAACCCTGAAATCCTGTGGACTTGGGGGGAGCTACCACAGGCTGCCCAGGTATTTGCACACACACACACACACACACACACACACACACACACACACACACACACACACACACACACACACACGGATATCGTGCCTTGGCACATGATTTCCCTTTGTTACAAATCTTGCACTAAGCTATGCTAACAAGCTAATGGTTTCAAATGAGTGTATTTTCCCAAATGCGAAAACACATGAATTAGAGGCAGAGACATAGAGCAGACATCTGAAATGTGTGAACTGTCTTTTTCTTCTAGCCCTCCTTCCTGTCTTCTCTCCAGAGGCAGGACCCAGCCACAGCTGTCTCCATCCCCGTGTCTTCCAGTACTCACTTCAGAGCCATCAGTGGCGCTGGATCCCCCTCCGTCAACATTTTTGCTCCCCAGCTAGGGGAGACTGCTGCTTACAGTGAGGACAAGGGCACAGAAGAAGACAAAAATGAAACCAGTGTTCCACATGCCATCAAGACTGAGTGCAGGACTGCAGGAGAGCGAGGTAGTTATAAGGAAGAAAATGTAGCTTTTGGTATTTTCCACCATCAAATGGTTGTTATTTATCTATTTATGTAATTATAATAATTATTATGTAATAATAAGAATTGCAGTCATAGGTATTAATCTCAGCAGGTTCAGAGGAGAAGAAATGCGGGAACACATGCAGAGACAACAACATGAAACATGTTTGTTGGGTGTTTTCTCTCCACAGGAAGAGAAGTTGAGAGTGTTGGGTCAGTGTGTACAGAGATGGAGGAGCCCCCCAGGGTTCTCAGTGATCCTCTTGATGAAGGCAGGAATAGAGGAAGTCCCATCAGAACTGATTCACCATCCAAGAAGAAAGGTATCAGTGTGCTGCGTGTGTCCAGCAATGCAAAGGAGTGTGTATCCTCTCATGCTGATGACGTGACGTTCTCACCAATCAGAGAAGAGAAGCCAACACCTTGGGGCTGATGGTATATACCTGGATGACATTACAGAGCTGGAGCCTGAAGTAGCTGCTCTTTATTTCCCTAAAAGGTAATGGAATTATATAATATATATACATTGAAGCTTCTGTGTACTCTTTCAAATGAGCACCAAACACTCCCCAGATACATTCACAGGGAGAGATGGCTGCATGTGGGGTAATCCGTACTTGATTGCAAAGAAATAAAACCGTCCTTCGTCCCATTTGCCATTTAATCAATCAGCAGATAGGAATCAATAGACAGTTGTAGCACATTCAGGGAGCATATGCACTCACACAAATGCGTCATTTTTAATGTGTTGGGGAGGCAACAGGAGCTGCAGCACAACTACGACACCTTCAGGTTATTATAGCTGCATGGTCAAAACAAGAAGAGGTCTTCAGTGTGTGTGTGTGTGTGTGTGTGTGTGTGTGTGTGTGTGTGTGTCCCCTCAGTGATGGAGGCAGTGTCCTGTTCAGAGGAGACTCTGACATGATGATGATGCGAAGCATTAATCAGTCCCCACATTCAGTGGGCAGCAGTGGCGTGGACAGCGGCGTAGACAGTCTATCTGACCCGATGGGGGACCTGCCTCATGTCGCCATCTCTCTGTGTGGAGGACTCGCAGATAACAGGGAAATCACGAGAGGTAGGATCAGGAATGTGCCAGGAGTCGATGAAAGGATGAATAAGATGACAGTGTGGTTAAATTCAAAATCTTTGTCAGTCTGTGCGTTATTACCTTTCTGAAAACTGCACATGTGTGTGTTTCATTCCATAGAACACTTCCAGGAGAGGGCAATTTCCTATCAGCAGTTCTCTGAAAACCCTTCTATGATTGATGATCCTAACCTGGTGGTCAAGATAGGAAGCAAGTATGTATGATGGATCCACTTCATGAAACACCACAGTGCTTACAGGCATGAGAGGGGCAGCCATGTCTCCTTAAACGGACAGGCAGGCAGGTCAGCTGTCTCTGTGTCACCTGTTGCAGGTACTACAACTGGAACACAGCAGCTCCTGTCATGTTGGCCATGCAAGTCTATCAGAAACCACTGCCACAGGTAAGACCAGCATGGTAACACGCAGATATTTTGATAAATTATTTTACTGCATTATTATTACTGAGCTATTCATGAACAAACAGCAATATACTGCTGTAGTAATTTACATACTTTTGGGTGTTTTAATCTATAAGCTATTGTGTATAGATAAACTACTTATGACTACTAACAGTAGGTTAGACAGTGGCTCAACATTATATTTATTATATAATATTTTTGAAATATTTAAATTCAGCATGGAATAATTGTTATTAATACCAGTTTTGTTAGATGGTGTTTGGAGTTTTTGTGTGTGTGTGCGTGTGTGTGTGTGTGTGTGTGTGTGTGTGTGTGTGTGTGTGTGTGTGTGTGTGTGTGTTCTGCTCCCCCTGCATCACTCTCTCCTTTGCACTTGAATTCTCACTAACCTTAGATGTTGGTCCACTGCTCTCACTTCCCAGCACACTCTCATTGTTTCATGAAACGTCTGCCTGATGTGTGTTCACATTTATCCCCACCTGTCATAACCAGGACTTAACAATTTGAATATGCTGTACTATACATATACAGTAATGTATATTATGTCTTTAAAATTGGCTAAACATGAACACACATGAGGAAGGTCACATTCAAGCAAACAACGTTGTACCATCATCAAGCCTGGCTTTAAAATAAACTGTTTCCCTAACACTTTAATTAATAATGTCATGTCTCTCCCTTTCCTTTTCTTCCATTTTATCTGCACATTTTTTTCTGCTACCATCCATCTGTGGCCGTCACCTGCTTAGTGTTGGTGTTTGAGTTATGTGTTTTCAGCTTTCGGCCTCTTTTCATACTGCCTCCCTGGTTTGTTTGGCTCCAGCCACACTCAGCCTGTAAGGGTTTTTCTCACTGAACTTGGGTGTTGCTCTTCGTTTCTCCGCTCTCTCTCTCTCTGTCATGGATGCATTTCTCTTTCTCCTTCATTGTGTCATCGAATCTTTATCTCACACTGCCTTCATTCAGTTGATCCATTTGGAGTTCAGCGTGTCTTGAAGTGTTCTGTTGTGCTTAGCATTTTATGACGTTGATTTCTGTTCATCCATTTGTGTTTTGGTTTTTACAAATATTCCATTCCAAAGTATTACACAATTTCTTTCCATCAGTTTTACATCAGCTTTTCAGTTGGATTTGAGTTGTACTGTAAATGCACGGTTGTGTCCAGGCTTCAGTCGACAACATCATAAAGGAAAAGATGCCAAAGAAAGGAGGACGCTGGTGGTTTTCATGGAGGAGCAGGAACAGCGACTCCAAATCAGTAAGTGAACCTTAATCAAATATACTAGTCAGTCAAGAGTATCAGAGAGAGCAGAAGAATCGAAGACATACAGTTCATGTTCCCCTGCAACAACCAACGTGTTTTGTGCATTTCAGGATTCGGTGACAGAAGCAGAAGGAGCCGGAGGAGAGAACTCACTTCCTCTGGCCTCAGTGAGCAGGTGAACGCAGACAGTACATCCTCACCATTCTCTCTCAAATACCTGCCGTACCGTACTTTAATATTGCTTCATGGTGGTCGTCTTATTTTTCAGGATAAAAGATGAGTCCTCGTCTAGTGACGAGGACCACAGGACAGTGAATCGGCCAGCGGGATCCTGCCAGTCGGACCTGCTCATGAGTTCCAGCAGTGTTTGTTACAAGAAGACTCTTAGACTGACCTCAGAGCAGCTGGTTTGTATTCCTGCACTTGTATTTATTCACCTTAACAAGTAAAAAATCTGCAGGCAAATCTTGCGAAATTGCAGTTTAATTGTGTTTGTGGCATCTTGTTGTGTTTCTTTGTCTGGGTCTCAGGCTTTGACTCAGGGTCTTATTCATGAAACTCTGTAACATACTGAGAGTAACATACAACAGAGGGATAGTTTGTGACGTGTTTGGCTTTATAATGAATCAGGTTGATGTATTTGCTCAGCGTGGCCCTCTAGTGTTACCTCTCTTCTTCAAATCTGGGTGTTTCCAGGAAGGCCTGCTCCTGGAGGAGGGTCCTAATGATGTGGTGTTCAGTGTGACCACTCAGTATCAGGGCACCTGCCGTTGCCATGGCACAATCTACCTTTGGAACTGGGATGACAGGATAGTCATCTCCGACATAGATGGAACCATCACCAGGTACTGTAGGATGAAGGTCTCACAGATGAATTCCACTGAGATGAACCAGCCTCTAAAGCACAGATTTCAAACTCAAGGCCCGGGGACCAAATGTGGCCCCCCACATCATTTTATGTGGCCTGCGAGAGCATAAAAGGTCAGAGTGCCTAAAAATGGATAGGTCAAAAGTGTGCTTTGACCAAAAACTACATTTCCCACAATGCAGTAATTCATCCCATTTTAACATTGAGAAAACCATTGTGAACAAAGTTAACGTCCTAACTTGTGTCTGATGTTATTTTTCTTTATTGATTGATAGTTTGATCCTTGATTGATGGAGTTCTGTGGGTTTAAGAACAAATTAAAAGGATTTATGTTAGAACAGAGAAACAAACAAACATGCTTTTTTCTGAGCAGCTGTAATGTTTGGAACTAGAATCAGTCAGAAATGATTCAACATTAAGGACTAGTTACATTTATTTTACGTTACATTGAGTTACATTATAAGTTGCATCGGGCCCTTTGAGGACAGCCATGATGCTGATGTGGCCCCCGGTGAAAATGAGTTTGACCCCCCTGCTCTGAAGGGAAAGCAGAGCAATGTCATATTTTTGCCAGCAGAAGGCATGCTTGATTTAGATTTAAAGGGGGGGGGGTGACAGCATTAAAAATGGGATGGATGGATAGATTGTTTGTTGGATTGATTCCAAACTGTGATATTCCCAAATGATTTCCTAGTGTGATGTTCCCTGTCTTGTGTCTTGTCATAGGTCAGATACCCTGGGTCACATCCTCCCCACGCTGGGTAAAGACTGGACCCACCAGGGCATTGCAAGTCTCTACCATAAAGTCAGCCAGTGAGTTCCATCCATCAACAATGTTCATAATACAGCTGTAGAAGTAATGAGATGAGTTCAATTACCTTTTGATATCCAAACATTTTTCTGCTCATCATCAAGTTCACTCTCTTTCGTTCTCTTTACAGGAATGGATATAAATTCATGTACTGCTCAGCGAGGGCCATTGGTATGGCTGACATGACCCGAGGCTACCTGCACTGGGTTAATGAGAGGGGAACGATGCTGCCAATGGGTCCAGTGTTGCTCAGCCCCAGCAGCCTTCTGTCTGCTTTGCACAGGTCAGATTTAATATTGTTAGCAGGTACAGAGTCTGACTTATACATGCATTTTTGTGTGATATGAACATGTAGATATATACATGTAAGTATGATCAGTATGCATATTTCTGTCGTGATTTCCGTGCTTCCACTTCACTCCTTTCACTTCTTTTAGCTTTCAAATTAGTTCCAAAAGAGAAGTGCATTGAAAAGTATTCAGGTGCAAAACAAACTTCTGAGTTGTGTTGTGTTGTGTTGTGTTGTGTTGTGTTGTGTTGTGCAGGGAGGTGATTGAGAAGAAGCCAGAGAAGTTTAAGATCGAGTGTCTCACAGATATAAAGAATCTTTTCTACCCGAACACTGAACCTTTCTATGCGGCTTTCGGCAACAGAGCGACAGTAAGAAACCCAGACGCAGTCGTGTACTGTCTCTGTAACAAGAAGCAGTGATGCTGATGCTTTTTTCTCCCGTGTGAAACCAGGATGTGTATTCCTATAAGGAGGTGGGTGTTCCTCTGAACAGGATTTTCACTGTCAATCCTAAGGGGGAGTTGACCCAGGAGCACGCTAAAACCAATATCTCTTCGTAAGAATTATTTTTTTCTTTCAACTCATTCATTTAATTTGACTCAGGACTCATTCACACACAACACGACACACGACTGTCTGAAGTTATATTTTGTACAGTAAATGTTTCTGTATTTCCCTCAGCTTCGGGCGCCTGTGTGAAGTAGTTGACCACGTCTTCCCAGTTCTAGTCCGGGATGAGGGAGCAGACTGCTCCAGTCAATTTGACCAGTGCAGCTACTGGAATGATGAACATCCTAATGACAACAAACAGAAAGAAGATGACACACAGTCGCCTGAGACAAGCTGAGAAGAGCCACTTAAAGCCAATTCTAAGGATGTGTTCCATTTCAAGCGTAATGCTGGTCAGTAGACATTACTTATAACTATATCAAAACAGGACCCACCATGTAAATCAAATGCAAAATGTAGAAATACTGTGGCATGCTGCAGAGATTCTGTATAAACAGGATTGCTCAATGGCTCCCACAACTGACAACAACAAAAACAATGCATACTTCTGATTAATCATAGTTTTTCCTTAAAGTTGGACTTCCTTCTATTTTTAATTTCTCACCTCAAGTGTAGGAGCAACACAACACTGCACCAGAAACACCACACCATACTGCATCACATTAAATAACTGTAAAACCATATGGAATAAGCCAAAAATAGCACAGATGGTGACTCCAGCCGTCCGCTGTACCAAACTCCTTTGCAGGTTTAGTAAAATGTGTGGACTTCCGACCGTGTTACTGTGAAAATTAATGTTCTAATAACTATGTTCAATGGAAATAAGATCAATGCAAAAAAAGGCAAATAACTTATAACAGTCTTTGTTCTTTCTGTTTTTATTCATGTGTATAAATCAACAGCAGTGATATGCTAGAATGTATTAAACAAGTTGCTCAGAGTAGATGTTAATCTGATCACTGATGCTCATCAATGCAATGACAGTATAAACCCATACAGGGCTACAGTCAGATATTTTTATTCTTATGATGTTACTGTGAACAGCGCTGTGCTGTGGAGGAGCAGTATATTATGCAGTATATTCAGACGCTGTGAAGCGTTTCTTTGTTCATTTCATGTTTTCGTCTACTTTCACCTGATCAAATAATTATTACTGTACTTTTTTGTTTTATTTTTTTTAAAAAGTATGGTATAACGTATAATTGAAGGAGGGAATCCCCTGTAAATAATAGATAACGTTTCTGAGTGATGCTCTCTCAAATGTTTGTTGTTTGTCTGTTGTGACTAAAAACACCTCTTGAAAAATAAGTGATGGCAGCTTCACCATCTAACCACTAAAGCAACAGATTCATATGAAGGCACATCTCTACAACCAGTAATTCTTTTAATCCTACATCATTTTCCTTTGGGTTTCTGCTGGTTTATATCACGGCCATCAAGATTGATCAATCCAAACTACAACGTCAGAGAGAAACTTGACACCATTCTCTCTTAAACTCATTTTTGTTTTGAACTGAAAACAACTGTACTACCTACCTGATTTTATTTATTTAAAAGAAGCATAAATCCTAGATTGATTCATTCTATTATAGATTTTATTTTTAGAATTAATAACAAGGTTATTTTTACACTGATCATAATTTGTCCTGTATTAAAAAGTGAAATCAGGATGCCACGATACTGTGAAGAAGTCCTCTGATTGATTTTTATGAACTGTGTACTCGTTGTATACTAGGAATGTGTCTCTTGAACCTACAAATGTATTTAAAATGTTCACATGCCTTTTAGGGAGCTCAGTGTACATTTCGTAAAAAATCACAATGGATGCGAGACGCATGCTGTTGTAATGATAAGATGAAGATTTAGATGGATATGATGATTTCCTCTCTTGTCTCCTGATATTTGTGTGGAACATCTTTAAAAAAAAACTAACAAAAAAAATCAAGAGTTTTGGCTTCTACATTTCATGTGTAAAAGATAAATATGACCCTCAAAATACCATTATGATATTTGAGGCTTTGATTTAATCAATTGCTCTAGTTGGTAAAACATGTTCCTGTTTATTGTGGGGTAAAAATCTTAATGATGAAACATGGAAGTCGAAGTGAGCAGAGATGACATTGTTTCTTTTAAATCATTGCAGTTTTTTTTTGTAGCTGATTATTTTTAAACAGTAAATCATCGTTTTGATGATTTTCACCAAACTCTTTCTGTGAAAGATCTGTTCTATCACGTTATGCAGTCTGTCTGTATTGACGCGGATGTTGATGCAGATCGTTGTCAACATGATGTTGAGGCACTAAGCATTAATCTACAGAGCAGCATGCAGTGCAGAATATTGTTAACAGTGTAGTTTGAATAAATCTGTGCAAAAACCACATTTTTCAATAAACTCAAACTTGGTTGCACACTTTGTTTTGAAGTTCTTGTTAATTTCTTGTCAACGCTAGCTTGTGTGTTTACTGTATATACTTTATTTTGTGCGTGTGTATACATGTGTGTACATGTATGTACGTATATATAGATATATACAGAGATATAGATATATGCCACCCCCCCAAAAAAAATAAAAAATAAAAATGCTGTTCAGGTGAATTGATCACACCAAATTGCTTATAGGTCTGAGTGTGTGGCCCGGCGAAGTGCTGGCGACGAGCCCGGAGTGTACCCTGCCACTTGCCTGTAGCCATCTTCAAGAAGTTGTATGGATGATTCATCACTCTGAACAGATAAGCAAATAAAGTCAGCGGTGTTGGGTTTGTGGTGGGGGTTTCGTTTCTCTTAAGACAAGACAAACAAGATATTTATTTTGTCAATTCAAATCAAAGTTGAGTAGCAGTACAGTAATGTCACCAGGTTCAGTATGAGTCAGACAACATCATCGATGATATTGACAGACAGGTTCAACAAATACTTATCACATCATGATGAGAGCTCTGGAGACGATGAAAAAGTCCTCCGCTGTGTTGTTACAGAACATTCTGGGTACAGGAAAAAACTTCAAGTACCAACTAGGAAATGGATCACATCTCTTTATATACTCTAAAGGTGTAACTATGGGATGTGTGAATCAGTTGTTTAACTTCGTTCCCTCTGCTCTCCACTAATCTTTCCCCCATTTTCAGTAGGTACATCATGACCTCAAGAAGTTAGCAGAGACATCTAGTGGACAGGTTCACATGGCTGCTGACATAACCTAACCAGTCACACGGACATTTACTGCAGACAAAATTATTAACAGATACTGACATTTACACAAACACTTCTAAAACATTAGATTCTTGCAGAACCTTTCATGACCTTCCAGGGGCCGTTTCTCCCAAGTGCTGAAAGATTTGACAGACACACACACACACACACACTCTAGATTTTTGGGTCAATGAAATTATATTATTTCATTACATGATTTTATTGTTTTATTTGTTTTATTTTATTGTATTAAAAACTTTCCACCACAAGTTTCTATCTAGTATTTTTAATTCATTTTTTTTACTGTTTTAATTCACTTTTATTTTAACAGTAATAGCAACTTAAATGGGCAGGAACAGGAAACTCTTCCCTCACATACTATAAGCTGAAGGGTTGGCCAGTCCACTTCCAAGGGCACATGCTAGGGTGAAGGAAAGTTAAACTGTCTTTTGGGATCACATCTTTTTTGACTAACAAAAAGAGAGAACTACTCATGTATGAAATTGATTGAGATCAAATAATTTTAGTTTTTAATTTAATAAAAAAATTTTAAAAAAAAATTGATCTCAATAAATCTTGGAAAGTAAAGGGAGCTGCCCACTGTCTTTATGGTTCGATTTCGCCACTGAAAGAAAAAAAAACAATGATTTCCTTTTCTGAACGGTCCCAGAATAACGTGTTCAAGTTTAGGGATCATAGAAGGTTTTATTGTGATTGTTGACCAGAAGAAGTGTGATCTGGTCAGTTGCTCACTTAAATCCACATAATAATGATACCTTAAATTAATTTGGAATTATGAGAGATCATTTCAACATCTGATACATCTCTTTTTTTTTAAATTTTTTTTTTTTAAATTTCAGTTAATTTAAAACTTGAAAGCCGTCTTCCACCATAAGTCTTTCATCACTAGACATCTGTGGACTGAAGTTGGGCACTATTTAAAATCAACAACGAACTATAAATACTTATAACAAAAGTCATTAATCACAAGTAGTGATAATTATCTATCCATTTTCTTGCCAGGGGTGTTCCTGGAGCGGTGGGCGGGGTACACCCCTGACGCGCCGCCAGAGCGCGGCCACGCAAAAACAAACAATCATTCACGCACAACTTGGAGCGATCTGTCCCGCCTGGCTGCGTGTTTGTGGGGGTGTGAGGTAAGCAGAGAACCCGAACTTTGCACCGAAAGTAATCGAACTCGAAACCGTGTTGCTGGGAGGAAAACAGCTCTCGTTTCCCGCGGTATCCGCGGACCAAACCCGTGTTCCGAAACGACGGATCGTTGACCCGAAGCACGACCCGCCTCCCCCAGACGAGATCCAGCTGCTCCGGGAGAAACGACTGGACGTCACCGGGGGGAAAGTTACACAAGGTCTGCTTTCTTTCTCTTCTTAACTTTCTAACAAACTTTTGTTTTAAATGCTTTGGTGTGGGGGTTGACTCCTGCACCAGACGGTGGTCTCATGGCCCCAGAGGGTCTCATGGCCCCAGAGGGTCTCATGTCCCCAGAGGGTCTCATGGCCCCAGAGGGTCTCATGTCCCCAGAGGGTCTCATGTCCCCAGAGGGTCTCATGTCCCCAGAGGGTCTCATGTCCCCAGAGGGTCTCATGTCCCCAGAGGGTCTCATGGCCCCAGAGGGTCTCATGTCCCCAGAGGGTCTCATGGCCCCAGAGGGTCTCATGGCCCCAGAGGGTCTCATGGCCCCAGAGGGTCTCACTCACACGCCTCAAGTCGATGGGAGGAAAAAAAAAGTCCAAATGACGCGATTAACTCTTCATTTTCACAGTAAACATGATGACGTCCGTCTGACGTCACCAGTCTTTGTCCGACTCGTTCACATGCAGACATCTGGGGTCCCGTTCCAGGTCCAGATGCGCTCCTTTGTCCCCCCCCCTGTGGTTTGGTTTCACATCAACCCTCTGCTTAGACAGTCTTCTGTTATGTCCCTTTGGTATTTCTTGTGTCTTATCTGCTGCTGGAATGAGCAGTTAGGAATGAACACTAGTTGGAGTTAAAAGTGAGAAACATTCTTTGGCATTGTAAGACAACACCCCCCCCCCCCAAGTCTCAGGTCAGCAAGGGGCCATGGCCGTTTGAGGGCTGCAAATTAAGAACATGTGTGGGAACTGGTTTTGTGTGGATATTATAGACTACATTATAGACAAGTTCTAGTCCGCAAAGAAAAATATAAAACTAAGTTAAGTGTTAATATCAGACTAAACAGGTTCATTTCAAGAATGATGAATTAATCTTTAATGAAAAAAAATAGATAAAAACATCTGTTAAATGTTTACTGAAGTAGGGATCAAGAGTTGGTTTTCCTGGAATCAGCAATACACGGAATTTGAATTTGTCAACATGTTTTCTATGACCACTCTTTTCTTGTCATAACCGTACCTTTGTAATAAAAAATGACAATTTTAATAGAAGCAGCCAATTGAGGGACCGTACATATATTTTTCCTCTACTTCCATCTGTTTCTGTCCAGATGTCTGTGGAGCTTCTGTCTGCAAGCAGGAATGATGCCGTTCTCCAAAGCACCACAGTGGGAGGCAGCAAACCTTTACATCGCTTTATTAAGGGGCAGCCCAGCACTGTTGGCGTGAGACACACACACACACACACACACACATAACCCCTCTCAAATCACTCTTAATAAAATGCATATTTATTATATTGTATTGTTTTTAAAATGCTGACGGTGACGCAACTGTTAAGATGTTATATTTTTGATCTGTTTGTCTCTTAGATCATTGTGCTGGTCATGGGCTCATCTTTCTTCATTGTATCCATTGCAATCATGTGGGCGTCCGATAAATACATATGGAGAAGTGTCCCACCTGGTTTCGTGCTGGGAGTTCTGGTTGGTAGCTGAAAAAAAAAAAAAAGAAGAATCCTCCGATTATCACAGTTTGCCTATGGTTTGATTGAGTACTTGTGGTAATTTGAAATATTGTCAGTACTTGATCAGCAGTCCTGTTTACCCATAACCACCTGCTGCAGAGTTTTGTAGCCGGCAATCTGTGGGATAAATGTCAGAACTGCTTGATTTGTGTCCCCACTCATAGTTCATCATAAGTGGAATTCTGTACATTGTGACCGAGCACAACCCAACCAAGAAAACAGTAAGATCTTTTATAATATATTGTATTACAGTAGTACCTTGAGATATGACTTTCATTCGTTCCATGACCGAGTTCATAAGTCAAACTTCTTGTATATCATTCGAAATAACTAAAAAAAATCTGGACGGTGGTTTGTAACGCTCCTGTTGATTTTACAGAGTTGACTTGGCCACCTTCATATAGGAGCTCCAATACTCATCTCTTCCCTCTCGCTCTAGTTCCCTCGGCGACACCTCATTAGGAATCCAGTGTTTAATCTTAAAATCTGCATCTGGATACACCATCTAAATTCCTGTCTAAAAATTCAAAATACAAGGTCCTTGTAAATATTGAAGAGAGATGGAGACTCCAAAGCACCTTGTCTACATCCGACTTGGGTGCCAAACAACAATAAGTCTTAGTGTATAGAGCTCTGAGAACGGCCACAATGTGAGGACATTTCAGTGTGATCTGAAGACATTTCATCAGGGCTTCACACGGTACCCAGTCATATGCAGCTTTCACATCAATGAAAGCGTCATTTCAGACTTTCTGGCTTTCTCAGAGACATGATATATAATAAAGATTACGTCATTAGTTGACCTATTGGCACGGAAACCAAATTGTGTTGTTAGTAAAGGCAAGTTATGCTTGCAGTAAGCAGAGATCCGGTCTCAGTCCAGATTTCACTCATATGTGAAACAGAAATAGAGACAGATCGATGGCTCATAACTCAATGAGTCACTTGTATGTTACGGTATTACTACATCTTGAAGCAATATTGAGTCCACGTTGGAAATTTTTAATCTGCATAAAAACAATGAAGGACTGGAATGATGATTTATTCTAACAGAGTCTTTTAACATTTCCATGAATTAGTTAATAGTCATTTACAGGGCACTCACTGTTATATACAGCATGAGCTATTATATATGTGTGTGTTACTGTTTCCCTTGATCTCTCTCTGGTCATACAGGTAACAGTATCATTGGCTCTAAGTATTGTGAGCCTCCTGGCAGCTTTTTGGACAATCTTCTACACAGCTCCGAGTATAGCAGCCAGTCACTATTACAGACGCTACGATTTTCCTGTGATTGTTCAGGAAAATGAAACAGAGCCTTTCACCACTGATGAAATGCTGATGTCATCTGTAGAGGTGAGTCGTATTTTTATTGATATTATGATCTCAATCACAGATCAAAAACAAGTTCTTTGCTTAAAATTTATCTGAGTCATTTATGTCATTAAAAAATACTATAAGACAACTGTGAATGCACCTAATAAGACTGGCTTACTGGGATTCAGGTAATTTAATTATTTATTATAATATTAGAATAATTGTTTTTCGACAGATGGAAAACAAATCCACTGTATTTCTGTATGTAAAATTCTAACATTGTGTGTATTTCCCAATCTTCATGTTATATTGTGAGTTCAGATTTTTTTTTTTTTTTTTAGAAACAGACAAATACAAAGAAAATCCTGCTAAATATTAGTTTAGTAATTATTTTAGGGTTCAGGAAACTATTGTCTAAAGTACAGTATTAGTATGACACATGTCAGTTTGGTCCATGACTTCTTTTATAGCCCTTGGCTGTGTGTTCCTTAATTTGTTTGTCATGTTATATTGACGTGTATTTGTCTGTCTAGATCATGGCGTTGTCTGTGGAAGCAGTCTACTTGTTCTACAGTATCACAGGAGCAATTATTTTTATTGTAATGTCCATTCTGGCTGGGGCTGCTCTCCGTTCTACAAGGAGTATGGTAAGAAGCCATAAACCACTTTTGCATCTATTATACACTTTGCTGGGATGAAGGGAGCATGTTCCACTCCATGAAAAATTTGCTAAGCATGAATAATTGAAAGATCATTCATGACAAATCAATTAGTGTTCTTCTCTGTTTTCTGTCTAGGCAGTTGTATTGATGTCCACAGCAGCAACTGGAACACAAGTTGAGTGACAAACACAAGAGGAAAAACAAAGAGAAGAGACAAAACTTAGAAAGCCGTTATAGTGTTTTTAGGGTACATGATTGTAACTATATATGAATCAGTTCACCAGCAAGTTGAATTTGTTGAATGCAGTGAAGGTCAGACCATTTAACAGCTATGTTTGGAGTCACCTGTCAGATTTTTTGCATTAATAGAGTTCAACATAGATTAAAATATATCATATTCTAAATAAATGTAATTGCATTTAAAGTTTTGTTGTTGTTTTTTGGCCTTTAGAGAAGGCCAAAATTACATAAATTACATAAATTGCCCGTTCTCTGTTGTATGATGGGACAAATGACTTGTCATCTGACCTTTTTTCCAAATAACCACTGATTTAGAATTTATATTTCAATGATGCTGCAGTTGGGCCCTAAATATTTTACTGATCTTTTTTTTTTTTTTTCTACAAGGTACCACAGAATGACAGGTACCTTTTGTTCTTGAGTGAAATATTATTCTTGGACACAAACAAGTGTGTTTTTGGAGGATTAAAATAGTCAATCAAAAAATGCATTAACTTCAGAATTGATGACTATTTATAATCAGTTCTAGGTTTGGCGAATTTACATTTTGAAAATGTCAAAGAAGCGACTCTGTCAATTGGTCTCGACTATGACTTGGTAAACACATTAGGTGTTAGGAGATCTTACAGAAAGCCCTTTGTATCACACACTGAATTGAATTTTGATTTATTTTTTTATTTCCACTCATTGGAATGTAACCACCCTCTAAATTCATTAAAATATTTTTAAAGCGGTCTTCTCAGCCATCTAATGTTTTGAATATAGCTTTTTAAAGTTGGTGTTGCTTATCTTTTGGATTTGCTGTGTATATTCGTCTACCGATGACAGGTGACTGGTGCTTGGTTTCAGACGTCTTGAGTTACTACCTGCATACACTGTTGAATTCACTAATTTAAAAATTAGCAGATTGAAAAAGAAGAAACTTCAACCAGGAAGGAAAATTGATTATTGCAGCAGTTAATATGTCATAATTCAGTAGAATTGGTGATTGAACTTTTTGGGAAGATATTGATTGAAGGGTAATTGCACTGAGCATGAAATCGACACCAGTGGTGGTGGCTAAGGACTCTGCTGGGAATGATTAAGCTGATGACACGATAAAGTTCACTTTGACACTGGGAGGTGATGGAAAGGCGGAGGGGGATGCATAAAAAAAGTGTGAATGGACTGGAGGATACGTACTTAAAAGAACAGCCCCAACATGATAGGGCTACTGTGTTATTGCATACTGTTAGCTTGACAGCTGATTTGTCATTTGAAAACTCCAAATAAAGACAGCGGGAAATGAACAGAGTGAGGACTGTGAATGACAGGATGGTATGAGAAATAAAGGATCTGCAATAAGAGAGTCTTCCTTGCTAGTTTGGCGAGAGCTTCAGTCAGGCTGCTCTTTCCATTCATCCATCTTCTTGTAGATGAGACAATCGCAAACAGGTACACCTCGTATGAGACACCAGCTCATCGCAGACTGTTAGACAGCTTGAAGTGTTGCATCGTATGGAATTTGTGCTTGTAATTTTGACTGGAAAGACACTACTGGCAAATTTAGAATTGTAGAATATAAAGCAAGTATATACCCGTATTCCTCTTTCACATCTAGGGCTTTCTTACCAAATGTAAACACACTTCCATGATAATGCTGTAACATTTTATGAATACACATGTTTTATAAACAATAATAGGGAAGCAAACATACATGAAAATGTATGTGTGAACATGTCCAACCATGTAAATGCTACCTCGAGTAAGCCGTTTTGGTGTACTGTACAATGTGATCTGTCTCCACCTTCCTGTCCCTGGCAGAAGAATATTGGCAAGGACACAACAGAACATAACCACGTCAACTCATGTTTCAGCAGTAACATCTTTAAGTGCAAACGCTATGACACCCAATATGATGTCCTCACAGAGGACATATGAGACTTCTCAGGCAAATCACATAGAGATTTATCTGTTAAAAAAGAACAGAGAACACAATATCATTCAAATCATGTCATATCTGTGCTACTCCTTCACAACTGTCGCCAAGGATTGTGCAACTCAAACAGCTTTACACATTTTTATACACAAGTACAGGATTATATGATAGAAATCACACAACAAACTAAAAATATACCTCCACTTAATTCAGATTATATAAGATCACCACATTAATTAGACTTTAATACCCAAAAACAATATTCATATTTGCGCTATTAAAGATTTTCCTAACAATCTCAAAACCGGAAATAAAACAACAGAAAAAAGGAAAGGTAAACAATGACATGCATAAATTAAGAACTGCAGGTCTTTCTTTTCAGTTGATATTTGCCTATAAAACAAAAGTAGTTTGTGAGTTGGTATATCGCTGTGAACAATCTGAAACAAAATTATGTCAAGAGGGAACCAAATTATGCACTAGAAAAGAAAAGGAACAAGAGAAGAAGAAGCTCTGCTATATTTAGTGATAATCAGCAGCAGTTTCATCACTGTTGATCATAAATGACCCTGTTTGTGTAAAATAATGTTTCCGATTGATCAACAATTTAAATAATATATTTACTAAAATATACTGTTTCCTTTTTAAAAATTTGACAGTTTTCATAGCACTATTTTAATTAGTACTAATAATTCATCTTGGGTTTATTTGAATTGCCATATTCTCACACTTATATGTTTGATTTGTTATAAATGTTCGTCAATAACACTCTACATAAGTACCCTCTCATCATTTTCTCACATCAAAGAGGCAGGGGACTTTTGAAAGTCACCACCAAGAACACAACGCTGGTGAACACGCATGTGCTCCAGGACACGGTACTGGCGTGAAAAGGTCATTGGACAACGAGGGCAGGGGAAGGGTCGGACCCCGAGGTGGCTCCGCATGTGTCTATTCAGAGAGCCTCGCTGGCTAAAGGAGCGGCTGCATAAAGTGCACTGGATGGGGTAGTGACCAGGAGGGGACAGATGAGCTGGTGTATTTCTTGGCGTGCTGGCTGAAAGGTTAGACGGTATGCAGACAGACAAAGTAGACGACACATCGGTTTGTTCAGAGTCTGGCACACAAGGAGATGAACAGGCTGTCAAGGTAGTTGTCTGGTTGTCACCCTCCGAACTACGACTTTTATGTACAGCGTCAGCTGCTGGACTGCTTTGCACTTTGCCATTAGATTTTCTTTCTCCAGTACATGTTTCTGTGACCCAAACTTTAGTCTCGGTCTCATCAAAACTCTCAGCCACTTCTCCTGTCCCTGGTCCGATTCTTCTTTTTGTTGTTTTTGCTGATGATGTTCTGTGCTGTTGTTGTCTATCATTATCTCCAAGCGTGTTTCCAGATGTACTTGTCTGGTTCAATGTATCCCACTCCTCTAGTTCATCAGACCTGTGTCTATAGGACATGAGTAATTCTGCTGGTTTGTCACTGATGTCCAACAATACTACCTGGTCTGTAGCAGCAAAGTGCTGCCTCCAAGAACTGAGACCTGGACTGGCAACGGCACCATCTACGCTGTACTGATCTGAATGACCGGGTTGGCTAATGTCAGAGTTTTTATAATCTGGGTCAATGTGTGGTAACTGTGTTTCATCATTAGGTATGTAGTGATAATATAGACGCCCGTGGTATGACTGGCCCACAACGTGGTCAGTCAGGTTGTCCTCAGACACTGAAATGTTTTGGAGTGACTTTGAATCTGAGGTTGGAGAATCTGAGTTATTGTCATGTTCCAGAGACATTTGGGCAGTAGAATTACCCGCAGCTACATCTTTGTCATCATGTTCATCCGGGCAAGAGACTGCATCTATCGTGCTCTTCTCGTCTCTATCCACAGTTGAGTAGTGATCATGTTGAGGTCCACGGCCATTGTGGTTGATATCCCGTTTTTTCATATCAGCACTTGGATCTTGTGCCTGGATGAACTGCTCTGCTGATGCATTTCCCAGCAGGGATCTGTGGTGATCTGGTTGTTGATGTTTGGGGGTAAAATAATGAAAACTGTCAGTTTCATCGGTTTTATATTTGAATCCTTTGCCTGTTCTGTTTGTATCCTTATTCTGTGAAGGTAAATCATCCCTACAAAGTTTTGTCAAGTTTTGAGATGAAGCACAAAAATCATGCTGAACATCATCATCTGTATTCTGGGATAATTCAACATCCATATGTTCATCACGGTCTGTCCTGCTGCTGTTATGTTCCTGCTCCAGCATGTCTGATTGATCTCCATTCGATTTAAAGTATGAATCCTTTCTTGCATATTGATCTGAACTATACTTGAAATATAATATCTGGGTTCCAGTATGGTCTCTATGGGCTCTGTTATCCTGATCCTGGTTTCCATAAAGATTTTTGTGCTTTGTCATCATGGCCTCAACAGTTCCATCATCATCTGTAAATCCTGATTGTAAGTGGGAAGCCCTGCCAGTGCCAACGGGGGCCAGAGACTCTGGGTGGTACAGAGGGACTGAAGACGCCTCTGACAAAGTCGCTGTACTGCTGTGACGAATAACAGGGACTGCCCCACAGCACAGATATGGTGGTGTAGGGGAGTGTGAGGACCATTGCGAGGAAGAAACATTGACCTTAATGTGGCAGGATGACAGATGAGGATGGAGAAACTGATGGGCCTTTTGTGCCTCTTCTCTGTTATTCTCCATTTGACTAGACTGTGTCTTTTCCATTCCACTTGTCTGCTTGCCTTGTCCTTCTGCAGTGCAGAGTACATCCAAGCTTCTTACGTTCTTTTCTGTTCTGACTGGTTCCTTCCCTGTGCTCGGTTGTCTTCTCTCTGGTTTTACAGCCTCAGCTGAGTAGAACTGACCCTCTGTCACCTCTTTGTCCACTCTTGATATCCTGTTCATGTTAGTAGTGGAAGGGATACTTTGATTTATATCCTGAGGTGTCACCAAGGTTGTTTGCCTGCGGTCTGTATTTATACTACTTTCAGTGCTTTCAGGCGCACTACAGCCGGTGCTTGCATTGCTTAAAGGGGTTACATGAGTTCTAAACCAGTTGTCTGTACTATTCTCATTTCTGCTCCTACATATATCTGTGTCATCCAAATTTTTACCCTCTCTGTCCAGCGTATTTACACTACAGGTGATTGATGATGATGGCGGATACTTATGAATCATATTGAAAGTTTTACAATAAGTATCATTAATGTCTTTATGTGGCTGATTTTCAGCAGCTATATTATTTGCATTGTTCACCATAGTCCTCAGTGTCTCTTCCAGATCATCCATCTGCAGGTGACGGGCGGCAGAAAGCAGATTGGAGTATTGCTGCTGGCTATTAATTAATGGTAAAGTCCCTCTGTAAATGTAGTCCAGAACAAGCCTCAGTACAGCGTCTGACAGGCATGGAACCTGTAAATCCAATAGGGTGCCAGTGGAAGATAAGATAGATGCCAACACTGGACTAGAAGCTGCCAGGACACACCTGGGAGGGCAAAGAACAACTATGTGTCACGTTGAAAAAAGAAACACAACTACATTTACGCAGAACTTTCTTTTTAAATTGCTAGTTTGTGTTTGCTGGTGTGTTTGCCGGTGATAAAACACTTTATGTTGCTCACCTGTGGGCTAGGTAAAGCTGACCTGGGTTTTGTCTCAGTCTGATTACACCGTCGCAGAACTGGGCTTGTTCTCTTTGGAGGTTCAGACTTGCCAACAGTGATGCTGCGTGGCTTCCAGCTGTCTGGACATAGGATGCAACCTATAATAGCAAGTCAGAGCAGTTACTATTGCAAGGTTGAATAGAATGTTGAAGTGCGCTCAACTGTACAGTTGTTAATAGTCTGTACTTTTACAAAAAGAAGTCAAGTCGCTTTGCATCATATATCTTGTTGTGAAAAATGAATTGCCACTCCAAGATTTCATAGTTGCTAAAACTTTGCAGGTTAGTGCAAACTAGTGTTAGTTATGTTGTTGCTTTTTCTGCTTACACCTGCTGTCTGTTAAATTTTGTTTTTTCTTTTATGCTACAAAAATTTGTAAGCAATGTTTGTCACAATGAAAGCCGTGGACGTTAACCATGCGGTACATATTCATACGGTAAAAAATTAATATTTTCTTACCTCCATGTCAAAGTGGCAGAAGAACAAAAAAGCCGACTATATTGAGATGTGCTGTGTAGAGCGTCTAGCTGGTCGGCTCCTGCCGGCTCCGGGGTGTGAGTGAAAGAGAAGAGCCTGTGTGTAGGCTAAATAGTTTCAGTCCACTATCTACGCATACTCACATTCGGAAAACAATCACACGCTTTTCATATTGGGTGCTCGGCATGACGTGGGAGGACAGGTGCTTATATGGTGTGTGCTGGTGTCCCACGTCAGAATTTCCATGGCTTGTTATTGGAGGGTGACTGAGACTGGCCCACAGAGCACCAAGTGGAGATCATAGAACTGTAGCTAAGAGAAACGTTTCCATTCACATAAAAGAAGGTAGTTTGAGAAAATGAAGTCTTTGAAATACAAAAGTAATCAGTAAACATATAATGACACATGAGTAGTGATCAGGACAGATACTGAGACAGAATAATCTTCCAAGGCTTACTGTCTTTCTCTTTCTCTGTCTCATGCAAAGGTTTCAAAGGTTAAGGTCAGTTACAGAAGCCTCTTGTATGAGGTGAAGACCAAATGCCTGAAACTGCAGTTGTGTCAAACTGAATGTCTAAACTAAAAGTTACATGTAAGTGATCACTGATGCCCTGAAAATAAGTACATTCTATCTGATTTCTATCTGGAAAGGAAAGCTCCTCCTGTGTCAGTATGAGGGACATACCTCCCACTGACGCTTTGTTGACATCTCCATACTCGGCCATTTCTCCACCCTTCCACCCCATGTGCTTGTCACGGTTTTTAATCTGCGCAGCGTTCTGAGGTTACAGCCACAGGACTGTGTTACGATCCACAACCCAGTAGTACATTTCCCTGGAAACAGTGTAATAAAAATACTATTGCATCCCACTCTATCACATAGGGCTCCATTCTAAATAAATAGAGTGGTGGAACACACAACTTAAAGAATTTCATATCAAAAAAGTTGGTGCTGAATAGGAATATGTATAAAATATTTATCACATACATGCAAACAATGCACATTTATTCAAATACATTTTATTTATTTTATTGAGATATTTCAATTTTTTTTTACCCTATTTGAGAAGACCTTTTCTCTGTGTTAAAATGGGCAGTTGTAAATCTGTTCGTAGGTCAGTGAGATTTTATTCATGCTCATGCGTATAATTTTAATTGTTCAGAGTCTGAAAACAAACTTTATGTGTCCTTGTGTTTGGATACTGAAGAGATTGCTTCAATACTTTCAGAGGAGAGATCATGAGGGTGTTGAGGTCGTCCTCAGCTACCAGGCAAGAGGAAGACCAAAGAGAAGGTGGAAGGATGTAGTGAGGGAAGACATAAGGTTTGGGAGGAGGATGCAGAAGAGAAGTAGACACATTAGGCGATGCCTAATGGGACAAGCCGAAAGGAAAAGAGTGCAAAAATGAAAATGAAAATGCTTTTATTTGACCCATAGGACAGCACTTAACTAATATTTGTTTCTTCTTTTCTTCTTCTCCTTTTGACTTTTCCCTTCAGGGGTCTCCCCAGCCAATCAGTGTCCTCCATCTAACCCTGTCTTCTCATCCTCTTCTCTCACACCAACTACCTTCATGTCCTCTTTCACTACATCCATAAACCTCCTCTTTGGTCTTCCTCTAGGCCTCCTGCCTGGCAGTTCAGAACTCAGCATCCTTCTACCAATATATTCACTATCTCTCCTCTGGACATGTCCAAACCATCTCAGTCTGGCCTCTCTGACTTTATCTCCAGAACCTCTAACATGTGCTGTCCCTCTGATGTACTCATTCCTGATCCTATCCTTCCTGGTCACTCCCAGAGAGAACCTCAGCATCTTCATCTCTGCTACCTCCAGCTCTGTCTCCTGTGTATGTGTGTAATAGAATTAATTGTTTTCATTTGATTCCATCCAGGAAATTTAGATGTACCCAATGTAAAAACAGAAAATAAAACTTTAGCAGCAACACAAACACATACTGGACAATAAGACTGTACTAGACAGACAGTACCTTGGCCTGTTACCATTGGTGGCATAGATGTAGTTGCATGCCAAGGAGAGAGGGCATCCCTTGGCACACACTACTGAAACATCACATTCTGGAACTATACATAGAACAACTGAAGGCTGAAGCCCAGTTAACAAAAATAAATGGACAATAAATTGACACCTAATCTGGAATACGTTGGGGATTTTTTTTTTGGAATAAGTATAGTATGTCACACAGATGTTCAGTAATAACATGGTTTATTAAAAATGTACACTGTTGTTCCAGATTAAAGTTGCAAACACAGTTATTATCAAAACCAAAAAGCACAATCAGACTTAAAGATTTAATAACCGAAAATGCTGATTGCAAAAGTGCATGACTGACACACAAGTGATGGTTACACTAAAGTCAAGGTTGTATTTCCTAGTTTGATTGTTGAACTGATTGGACTGAAATGCTGCCAAACACAGACACCAAATATGGAAACAACAGAGGCTGAAGTTTTCTAAAAAACAGATATGACTGTAGGTAATATTTTCTACCATTGTAACTTTCAGTACAAATGAAGACTTGCTTTTTAAACACAGGGCAGATGTGAGCTGCCTCTACATGCAGAAGCGCTGCAGGGACATTCTGCATATGCATATATTTTCTGCATATTTTGTTTATGAGTCGTGGAAGGTGGGAAAGGGAGTCCTCAATGAAGATGTCTGGAGAATGTTCGTCTTCCATTTTAACATGTAACATCATCTTCGTCTTGCTCTTTCTTTTACTCACACATCGAGGACATTGTAGTCATGATATTTTTTGGCTGCTATACTTAGCTCATTGGCATGGTACTGTACACGCTCATCCCTGCATTAACACCCTTGAAGAACACACAGTAGCAGCAGGTGAGCGGACACACACACACACACACACACACACACACACACACACACATACAGTATATATAGGATTGGGGAACATTCATTCATTCATCTTGCTGGCCTTGATTGCCATGTCTATACAGTGCCTTGCTAAAGTGTTGGCCCCCCAAAACCTTGTTAACATTTTGCCACATCTCAGGCTTCAAACTTAAAGATAACAAACTGAAAATATTTTTCAAGAATCAGCAACATGTGAGACACAATCGTGAAGTGGAACCAAATTTATTCAACATTTTATATTGTGTTTACAAATTAAAAAAACTGAAAAGTAGGACGTGCAAAAGTGAGACCAAATGACACGCAGGTCACTCTGTTTGTCATTGTTGTCATTTAATTTTTAATTTTTAATTTTATATACTGGTTTGATCCCCGAAGGGAAATGAAATTTAGGTCAACATTGGATCATTCAGAAGTCATCAGGGAACTTCTGGAGTCGGTTAGCTGAGCTGAGAGAACAGGGGGCCAATGTTTTTGCACATCCACCGTGTCGCCCCCCTATATCATATTATATTACATTATATTATTTTATGTCATGTCACATATATCAAATTATATCATATCATGGCGCGAAGGCACAGAACTGTAGCCTCACAGCAAGAAGGTTCCAGGTTGGATTCTTTTCAGTGAGGGGATTCTCCAAAGGCCATCTGGAAGAGTGTGTATTATGTTGAAAGACCTGAAAGACCCGATGACACCGGGTTACATTACTGATGATGTATGATGCATACACACACACACACACACACACACACACACACACGCTGCCACTGTTGACTCATACCTTTGGACTACTTAGAATGACCAAGTCACCTGGGTTGCATGCTTTTGGTGGTGGGAGGAAGCTGGACAAAGTGGAGACACAGGGAGAACGTCCAGAAAGCCCCTGGATGGAACTGAACCCGAGGCCTTCCTGCTGCAAGACATCATGCTGTCCATGACCTCATTCCACTGCCAGGCATTAATGATGGCTGCATACATAACGAGAAGCAGTTGTACTCATGAACTGCTAAATGTACAAATAGCAGAAGAGTGTAGATATATCTTCCTGTTGAGCCTTTGAACAGCTTCTCCTCTATCTTTGGCGTTTAATACACAGAAGACTCTGTACACATTTCTCAGATCCTTCAGCTGCCAGTCTGGTTTTAAAAAAAATGGTTTATAAAAAATGGTGTAAAATACTTCTGGACCAATCACCTGCCTTGTTCTCATCATACTCCTGGAACCAAGAATTAAATGGCTTCATCATTAACGGTCTCACTATTGCAGACTGCAGTTTGTGCCAGATCTCCTGGGGTGATATGAAAATTAATTTTCAATGAGCCTCATCTTTCCGCTGTCCAAAAATAATCCAAATAACTGCTGATCTAATCTTATGTCTCGTCTTTTTTTGTCTTTTACTTTATTTCTTTTTTTTTTTTCTATGTGCAGGATGGGAGGACTGATAATCTCTTCACTACTAGGAGGCCTGTGGCTTTTTATTCTCTAATTTTTCATAATGTATAAAAATGACAACTCCATACGGTGAGCTGGAGTCTTCTAATGGAAAGCTATAAGCAGGTCTCTTCTTTGACCAGTGGCAGTGTCCATTTGACACCTATAGGTGTGAAGTGCTTTGCCCTGGTAATTAAGGTTCCGTCCCTCTGACACTATGACAGAAGGACATCATAAATAGGTATTGCTTGGACTAAATCAATGTTATTACCCAAGAAACAGAATACATTTCAAAAGTTCACACAAACCAACTATTACCACTACAGTTGTACTATACTACTACTACTAACAAGATCAACCACAACAGTATAAGAACAACAACAATAATAATGATGATGATAATAATAATGAAGATACATATGTTGTTTGGACAGCTGAAGCTTTTCCCACCAAAGATCAGTGATTGGAGTGTATGGAAACACACATCTCAGGACAAAATGAGCTGGCTGAGACTGCCAAGATGACAGTCTTAGATTACTCACAGTGAAATCCTAGCACTGTTTGTCAGTGGTGTGAATGCAATAAGCCCTCCAGCAATATGTTTTGATGATGGATGGTATTTCAGATACATTTCAGAGGCCAAGTTACGAACAAACCCATCTGCTGATGGCGTTCAGTAAGCAGTCTTGTAAGTAATCAGTATAATCAGTATTGATCTCCTGCACAGGACACCTTAGTATCTTCTGGGGTCTACCTGTGTCTCAGCTGTCATGCAGAATTTTTCAGTGAGCGATATGATGACTTGGGCTGTTCTGTGGAACTAATACGCAGCCACCACATAAACACACGTGGCCATTTCTGCAACCAAATGAGACAAGCATTGCACTCATGGAAAGAACTTACAGTATATGGGTAGAAAGATTGGTATTCTAATAAAGACTTAAAACATATTATGCTATCTGGGAGTGTCTTGATTAAACAGCTAATGCCATGCACACATTTGACTGGAACAAATAAACTATTTGCATGACTAGATGTAACAACACATGGGGGAAGCAAATGTTTATTTATTGGTGTAGTGTAGTACACAAACTGGGATGAGAAATAAACAACAGACATGTTCTCTAGATGTAAGATATTGTTGAATTAATGTTAATTAATGTATTGTGTTTCCAGACAAATGCAGTGAAATTATCAGACAGAACTGGAAATTTGACATGATTACATTTTATTTTAGCTGATCTTACACATCTTATATTTAACACATGCCTGTTAACACCTTAAACTGCAAGTACTGCACTTCATAAGGTTGCACGTATGCATTTGTTCAAGCTCACTAATAATTACCCAGTATGAACTTGAGAAAGGAAAGTCAAGGTGTTGAGCAAATCACATGAACTGTAAGTCTGCTTCCCCCTGATGGTTAAAATGTGTCTTGCACATCTTTAATGTTCTCATATGCACATGAAAAAAAACAGCAGTTCCACATCTGTAAGAACGTCAGTAAGTATAAGAAAGCATAAATGAACTCAATGTAATCCTTACACAGGTCAAGGAATAAAACAAAAGTAATAAAATCAGTTGTAATTTGCAAGATGTAATGTGCAATTTCCTCTGGGATTTATAGAGCATATATCTGCCTATCTAATATGTTTTGTGAATTGTGCTTCACTGTGTGGAAGATGGTGAAAGATGGTGTCTCAGGCTTCAACCTGGGACACCATGGTTGGTTACCAAGAAAAGGACAGGGAAATACCCCTCACTGTGTCTTAACCTACCACGTTAACAGTAGCTCAGAATTTACTCTTAACATTTTGTGCAACCCTGCAAGCATGCTGCAACAACACTGGCTACTTGGTGGAAGTCATAACACATACACGTCTCTGTAGTTTGCAGTATGTACATACCATTAGTCAGTATACATTTTCCATACATTAATCTTTTATTTGTTATTGACTTTTTTAAAACAGCTTCTCCTTTGTTTTAATAACACTATGGGTAATATGAAAGACACACGTTGTTGTTCAAAGGGGCCCTATTATGAAAATCCCACTTTTCCAGGTCTCTACATATACATAGTGGTCCTCCCTAACCCGACCAACTCCTAGAATCTGGTAAACAAACACTTCCTGCATCAATAGATATTTGGACTTTTAGGAAGTCATGGCTCTGAACGACTGGATTCCACCATAAAGCGCTAGAATAGGTATTCTTGACCTCAGACTTTGCACTCTGCTATTGGACAGAGTATTGGACGATACTGATTGGTGGACATGCTCAGGGGCGTGGACGATACGGAGTGTTGACACGCCCAAGGGCGTGGCCATCCCCAAGTCGGACGTGAGGCAGCAGTCTGTTGGAATGGCGTCCATCACAGGGAGACATGATAGTTGTTCAGGTGTTGATTCTACAAATCAACACCAGCGTTTGTTTTTAATCCCATCAATGGAGAACAGAACAGACCGTGGTTACATTTCATGTTTAATGTCTCTGTGCAGCTACATCTCCTGCTCGTTAGTTTGTGTGTGAACCACTTCACTCCAGCCTGTGTTAGCAGAGAGGGTCAGTCCAGACGGGGCTTTGTCTGAGACTGGTCCTCATTCAAGGATCACTCCCCACCATAGGGACCAAGGACCTGCACCCTGGACCAAGGACCTGCACCCTGGACCAAGGACCAAGGACCTGCACCCTGGACCAAGGACCTGCACCCTGGACCAAGGACCAAGGACCTGCACCCTGGACCAAGGACCAAGGACCTGCACCCTGGACCAAGGACCTGTACCCTGGTCAAGGTTAGTCTCACCACATTTATCTTTAGCAGTTGTCTGTTAGCATGGGTGATCAGTGCTATGTGGCTAATTAGGTGGTGCTGCTTTGTTTGGTGTGTGGCTACAACGTGTGTGTGCTAAACCTACAGTACCTACTGTAGGTACAACCTGTGTGTGCTAAACCTACAGTACCTACTGTAGGTCCAACGTGTGTGTGCTAAACCTACAGTACCTACTGTAGGTATAACCTGTGTGTGCTAAACCTACAGTACCTACTGTAGGTACAACCTGTGTGTGCTAAACCTACAGTACCTACTGTAGGTACAACGTGTGTGTGCTAAACCTACAGTACCTACTGCTAAATCTGTTTTCTTTTTGCCGGTTAGCATGAATGAAGTCATGCTATGCTAGGCTATGTAGGGAGGTCTGCTTTGTTTCGCGTTTGCGTGTTGTGTGTGTGTGTGTGTGTGTGTGTGTGTGTGTGTGTGTGTGTGTGCGCGCACGCTCCCACACGTGTGTGCGTGCTGGACCTACAGTATAAAACTAAAACACAGTAAGTTGGTCTCATATTTTCTTCTCTATGATCTTTCAGCATAAATAAAGTCAGCTAATGCTAGGCTAAGTAGGGAGTTGTGCTGTTTCGTATTGTGTGCACGCACGTGTTAGATTCGATTGTTTGTTGGTTGTCATAGGGACAATGCACACAGGTCTGTCCTCCTTATCCAAAATCAGAACATTGGTGTCCTGAAATTAGTGTCCCTCTTCCTTGTGCATCCTTTCAGCCCACAGCTTCAAGGGACGTGGGGGGCCAAACTGACCCAGGGGACACCCATCCTGTTGGTACACAGCTGTCCTGCAGGACTCTTCATTCCCACTATTGAAGTAAAGGTATGTACAAGTCATATTCCATACAATGTTTTAATAAAATTGGTTAAAAACACTAATTTTCTGAATGCACATGTGTTGATAGTAGTTCGGTAAAAAATGATAGTGTTGTGTATTACAATTTTCCAGAAAAACAGTAAGTGAAGACTTTAGTATAAAATTTTTGAGACAGATTCATGTATGTCATGTATTGTTTTGGCTCCTTATGTCGTTACGTTTGGTGTACCCCTCTACAAGATCCACGTTCCAAAGGCTTTTGAAGGGACAATGCAGAGTCAAACCTCACAAGACAGAGACAACATTCTGTTAGTGTTGCAATATTTTAATATTTCAAACAAATATGTTTTGAAATTCTGTTAGTAATTGTTCACAACAAAACACAGTAAAAAGTAACCATACAAATAAATTAGTAGCAAGTACCAGGATGTATTTTGAACACAATTTTTCTAAAAGAAATGAATCAAACAGTATCAATAACTAAAGATCTATCTTTGTGTTTTATTGAACAGGTTTTGTAGCTGACATGTTGGACCTCATATGTGACAAAGTCTTGGTGGACCCCGTGCCATACACAACTGAGATGTCCATTCCTCTCCCCGAGAATCTGTCTGCCCAGGATGAGCGTCCGGACAAGGAGGAGGTCATTGCCAGCTACATGACCAGGGTCAACCAAGACTCGGTCTAAATCCAGCGTAGTGGCCTTTGTCTTCAGGAAACTCCTGGCGTATGTGAAGGACCACACAGGCTGGAATGACGACCCGGATTCTGTGTCCTAAGTAGCCCCAGCACCAGCCAACAAAGGGGCGATAGGCCAGATGTCTGCACCATCTGCAGAAAAAGGACACAAAACTATTTATTTCACAATGTTTTCAATCCTGAGTATTACAACTGTTGTTGATTTCCTGATAGGATGGCTCTTGTGTTCTCATTATTATTGGATGTATTGTTTTATGTGAATAAATGCTTGTATATGTCAACATAAATGGATTGTGAATACCAAAAAATGTTCAACATGTCTATTAATAAGTTAAAAATCAAGGTGTCGCAAATACAATAAAATAGACTTTGTTGTACCTATATATGTCATGTTACTGCATTAATGAAGGAATGCCTAATGAAGCAAAATAAGACATAACTAGTTTTTATTCCGACATTTTTCAAAGAACGACTTACCGATGTATTGGTCTCAGACTGAAGGGCCACACTTGGCCCTCAGTACGTGAGCGGCCCTTTGTAGGGTGTACACGTTTAGGCACACAGGCTGGAACCCAGGATGTTGAGTCATGCACGGAACCTCATCAACCTGCAGACGGCTCCTAACCTACAGTGAGAAACATGGTAAAGGTCATTTGAATTTATAATGGTAAAAGTAGCCAAACAGAGACATAACTTTGTGGTGTAGCTGTGAGCATGCTACCTGTGGTGTCTCCAAACAGCACGTTTACTGCTGTAGGCATACATTCTTAGTGTCCACAGGAACACCTGTACAACAGGTGAAGACATCTCAGAATAGAGTAGATTAACGCTACATTTCAGCATTAACCTGGTGTGATGGTAGCAGGTGTCAGCTCCGTGTGTCTCGTCACAGAGGACTGCCTCAAACATTTAGCAGCTTAGTAACGGGTTAAATCAATGTGATAGAAAAATAAAGTCACTTAGCCGTGAGCAGGAGCTAGCATTAGCCACATGGTAATAACTATAGAACCACCATCAGACTTTACTGTCACTTATAGAAATACAGGAACATTTTAACAGTAAACACATCTGTACACATACTAAACACATAATAAGACATGTGACCTTATTACTGTGATGAGAGGCAGGAGTAGAAGCTAAAGTAGCTACCGGACGATGCTAACGTCCTGTGATGACGTAGGTTACACAACAAAACAACAGAACCAACTAAGTACCGTTCACACGGACGAACCAATCAGAAACGTCCTGCTGCAGCCGCACAGTCGGTGTTTCTTTAGGAGCTTCTGGGTCCGACTCAGGGTCATGAATGTACGCCGACACGACGGGTCCTCCAAACGCCATAATGCTAACAAACGTACCGCCGGTCAGTGTCCCGTTAGCCTAACGCTCTACGTCAGAGGGGCGTGGCCGAGGTGAAGGAGGCGTGGCCAAGCGGGGCTCATTAACATACTGCAGCCGGAGGCCTGAAACGAAGCGTTTTGTGAGGAGCTCAGATGAGGGATTTTGAAAAGCTGATATTTAGGACCACAGATCACTTTAGGTCAAAATATTTGGAATACAGTCTAGTTGGACATCTGGTAGCTGAATGACATTAAGTTAAAAATACATAATATGGGACCTTTAAAATAGACACCAATTTGAACAACTATGTCTGTAAATAACTGTTTGATATCCCAAAGTTCAACAGTCAATAATCTTGGAGTTACATTAGATTCAACTCTCTCTCCTGTTCTCTCTCTCAGGCCTTTGTGTGGTGGATCATCGGCAATCGGTGACCTCTGTCAGCTTCCGTGGCTGGCGATATCTTAAGTTGAATGATGGATCTGCATCACCATCCACTAGGAGAGTCTGGTTCATCTCATTTGGTTCTGCTGTGGTTTTTGGGTTTTGGCAGGGGTAATCAGACACTGTATTTTGTTTAAGAACGATGACTTAGACATTATTTGGTCTGTCCTCAGAGTGGTGGATCCTCTGCAATCGGTGATCTCTGTGTGCTTCATCAGCTGGTGGTGACTCGCTCTACTGGATGGATCAGCATGCTTTTTTCGTACATTTATTATTGTTACTGTTATTGCTATTGTTTTTTTGTAAACCTGTGCATGCGGTATCTATTGCTTTGTCTGTCCACTTCTGGAAGATGGGTCCCTCCTCTGTAGTCTTCCTGAGGTTTCTCCCATCCATTTTTTACCTGTTAAAAGGGTTTTGGGGGAGTTGTTCCTTACCCGATGTGAGGGTCGTACTGGTCGCAGTGCACAAAGGTCAGAGGGATATCGTCCGTGTGCAGATTGTAAAGCCCTTTGAGACATTTGTGTGAAGCTTGGCTATATAAGAATAAATAAACTTGAAACTGTAAAGCCTGAACATGTATAAATACAAATCTCTTCTACTTTATACATATTTTTAAAAATTAGCATATGAATGAATGCGTATTAATAGCAGATGAATATGGAATATAGACATAACTGCTACATCTGGTCAAAAATTTTCAAAATAATAATTTTTGTTTGCGCCACACAAAGCTGTAGAACTATTAGAAAGATATTATTCATATCCACTTGGTATTTAACAGTGTCCTCACCTGACTTATCCTCACCACTGTGTCGGTTTAGAGCATAGTAAGTCAAATAAAATACGGTCCAACTCTCCTATGAGGACAGGAGAACAAAAAACAATTTAAGAAATATATATATATATATATATATATATATATATATATATATATATATATATATATATATATATATATATATATATATATATATATATATATATATATATATATATATATATTTCCCATTTATTTTTTTAATCTTAAATTTACAGGCTTTCCAACACCATCTAATGGCCCTTGCTCATCGGATCGTTGTACGCTGGGGGCCAGACGCTCCACTTCCTGTGCCCGTCCGGTCCGGGAGGAGCGCTCGTTTACGGAACATGTGAGGACATGTGGGCGGGCCGCACTTCCCCAGAATTCTACCAGCAATGTTTTCGGAACAAATTCCCATAATAAGAGCGTAAGACTGAGCGCTCAGCAATCCACGTCCACTCTCCAAACCGGGTCGGAGCTGAGTTGGATGGAAAGCCGCTGATATTTTCAGCATGTTGCTTCACAGGTAATGTAGATTACCGGGAATTTCCCGAGCAATAAAATAATCCAACGTGTCGCTTCAGTCTAAATGGAATGTCTTGTTCTGTTTCTCCCAGGCGAGTGTGCGCTGGAATTCCTTTTGTGTTGCTTATTTTTGGGGATATTGCGAACGTATTGAGTCTCTATGGTACGTATGTCACCCTGTTGTCCCTATCCGGACTTTAACTTCTAGGCTAAAAGGGAATTTATGAGAAGTCATTCTAACAAGTCCCTTCCTGGAATGCTTACTTAGAAACGACAGCAGGCCTCGATCTGGACTGTACCAACGACTTAGACCAGCTGATGTCGTGCGACTTGGAAGCGCAAAACTGCACTGAATACAAAGTGAACATCCGGAGCAACGATGGATACGGGTTAGTATTTTAATTTTATAATTTTTTAAATTTTTATTGATGAGTATGTGTCCATCCGTCCACCCATCCATGTTTTTGTGAGTTATCTAAGTTGTTATAATCATGAGAAGGGAACCAATAACTATAAATGTTGGTAATTTTCAAACACCCAGCAAATTTACAGATTAACACAGTGGTGTTAATCTGTAATCTGTCAGTGGTGCACAACAAAATCCCTGCGAGTGGGTGTCATGGTAACTGAAGACTTTTGATGCAGTCCTTGTCTCTTCCTCCACAGGGAGGTCGTTTGTATTTTCCAACAGTGTGACAGTGGTCGGTGTTGTTGCTCTACCTACATGACTCTTATTCATGGCGAGACTCACACCGCAACGCTTTGGAAGAGAAGTGAAAACATGGGGTCCAAAATCATCAACGTAGCACAAAGCTGTAAGTTCACAACTTCTGAATGAATGAGTGTTTATCTGCATCCGTAGCAACAGGATGATACAGAACCAGGATATGTTGGAATGAAGCAGGAAGTAGGTTGGACTCATTCCCGTACTCGTCTTTTTTCTGCAGTCAAGCCCAGAACCCCAACAATCACATCAGTTGAAGAAATCAATGGGAATTTTCATGTCAAATGGAAGTCAAACATGAATGACACTGTCAATGATTACTTGATCGCCCAATTAAGTTACTATAAAAAAGGGGACACCAACAAGGTAGGAGTGGTATTAGTGGCATTGTTTAACTATAACCTCAAACGTCTTGGAAATATTCAGTTGTTGTTTCTCCACTACAGATAGTTAAATCTGAGAAACCGACTCTGGTCGATGGACTGTATTCCCTCGAAATACCTGGCCGTAATTTATCTCGGAACACAATTTATTTGGTCAGCGTGAAAAGTTATTCAAGCTTGAGTCCCCGCTTCAGTGACAGCAGTGAAGAGAGGCAGTTCAAAACTAGTAAGTGCTCAAATTGTGTTGCTTTTATTCGAGAAGGCTATGTGTGTGTGTGTGTGTGTGTGTGTGTGTGTGAGGTTTTGTGTGTATTGTGTGAGCTGTTGCTTGGAACTTCTAACACATGCTGAGTGCAGAGCTAAAACCCACACAACAGGCAGTTCTGTCATATTTCTGTTGTAAGCCATGTCATCTAAACATGCTTCACGCGTGTTACTTCACAGGCCTGTCCAGTGACATAATCCTCTCAGCCATCATCACCATCGTCTGTTTTGCTGCAGCTATTACTGGTGGCATTTTATACTGCTGTTATGTAAAGTAAGTCTTGCAGATAAAAGATTAACTTGTTGCTGTGTTTTCAATTGTATTGAGAGGCTTAAATACTCGAACTGCATTTACTGTAAATTTGTGTCACATTTGTATTTTTGATTGATTATTTGTGCTGTGGGGTTTTAAGGGCTAAAGCCAAATGGTGGGATATCATCGCTGATAGTCCAAATCACAAACTTCTCGACATGCATCCGAGTGTGCCACAGGTGAGAAGCTTGACCTGACCATGACAAAATTCAGATGAAGCTATAGTTAATGCATCTATATTTTGTGTTGGCTTTCAGATACAGAAAACAATGCCGCATGTCATCTGATGATAACAATAGTCTGAAAACTCTTGTCTGCAAAGAAATCACTTGTAATATTTACAGAAATATGAAGAAATTTATGTACAAATAATTTATTTCCACAGCTAAATAATTTGTTTACAGTAGAATCAACAGCAAAACTGATTTTATAAGTTGTCTCTGCTCAAGTGAGACGTTCCAGAGCTCTACTTTTATCGTTAATATTCTTGTTGCAGATCTTGAAGCCAGCGCTGCCGGTCATCTCCTCTGTTTCTGTGGAGTCCTGTGTCTCACATGAAAGTAAACCATGGTAAGTATGGCTGTTCAAGTAGATTTGCAGCACAAAACATGCCCTTAAGGATTTCCTTGTCTCTATATTGGTGGAATAACCGTTTCCTCTGCATTAAGGCGAAAGGAGTCACTGAGCAACAGCTACAGTGGGGATTCTGGGCAAAGCAGCGAGATCCAAACAAACTCTTCGTCTCAAAGTTATGCTACCACGGAACCTGCCGATATTATCGCTGGAGTTCAGGAGGCCCTTGGGAAGGCCTTCGCCAATATAAGTCCCATATCACCTTTGACCACCAACCAACTCATAGAACTAAACAAACACAGCAGCTTGTTCTCCTCTCCCTTCACCCTCTGTGATGTTAGAGCTGATGACTTGAAAAGTGGGTTATATGACATTGACAACAAAACGTATTCCAGCTTCAGCATCCCACATCAGAGTATGGCTTACAGGTCACACGTCCAGACGCCAGCTGAAATGCTTTGTGACTCTGCTTACCATCCAAGTCAGGGTGACTCTTACCAACCAGTACCAACTTGTCCGCTTGTAAACTTTCAAACAGCCGCTTCAGCTCCTTTGCCAACAGACATGTTTTATCAGCAGTGCAATGGAGGTCCGGGGAGATTTTCAAACATAGAAGACTCACATTTGTCGCCCATCTCCAGTGACGCCAACAAACCTGAACCAAGTGATTCTGTGTCCAGAGGCGAGACTGGGTGCGACAACTCTGATTGGGTGGCTGGTGGAGCCGGACAGCCAAACGTAAAAACTGAGACCACCGTTACTGATGAAAATTCTTGCTGCAACCTGGTGCCTGCAGGGTCGCAATGCTTTTCTCCAGTGGATGATGCATACAAGCCATTTCTAAATCTGGTGAAGAAACCTGATGTTTTGTTTTCTGAAAAGAGAAGTGGAGAGGAAGAGACTCATTTTAATAAACCTACTGAGGGATTTATAACCAGGATGCCTCAAACCTCCTTCAGTTCAGTTCCAGGTATCACAAACAATGTACAGCATAACCAACAGAACCACCACCTTCAGCTCCAAAGACCTTTTCCTGTTTTGATGACTGTTGACAGCAACTATAAAATCCTGTAGGTCTGAATATTTAATGCTCCAATGTTTGGGAGTCACATGACAGGAGCATGAGGACAATACAACAGGTGATGGATCATTTAAAAGCACCTGCTCTCCCAACAGGTCATGTAAATGTATTATTTATATCACTATTTTTTTACATTCACGGTTTCTTCAAACGCTGTTGAAGATCATACGACATGATTGAAAACACAGTTAATCAATCCTTAATAAACTGAATTGACACTTGTTTTTCAATTGTAACATGGCTTTTATAAGGTTTTTTTTTACAGCAGAAAAAAAGTTTTTCAATATAAAAAGTTAAACTTTAATTTAATACCTTAAATAATTTATTAGTACCTTTTGATCTAAAAGCCAAATTTTGTGAAAAGAAAGCTGTAATGTTTAGGAGAGTGACAATGTGTGTTTGGAACAAATGCTTGAACGTAACCGCAATTGCCTGACTAGTCATTGTTAAATTGCTAAAAATTAAAAATGTAAGAATAAAAGTGTATTCCTTGAGCAGACTGTCTTAAATCATGCCTTAACTTCCACCCATTAGTATCAGTAAGCCTTTAATAAAATATGAGTTCAGAGAGTGGCCATTTGTGGTAAATTGTTAAACATAGTGTTAATGAAATAAACCAGTAATACTGAGCCTAAATAAAAATGTACCAGAGGTGATGAAATGCAGTCTTGAACAAGCCACGACAGTTTGTAATGTGAAGCCTGTCCCACTGAGGGTTGTGAAATGACTTCCCTGTTGCTCTTCCCTGAAAGTGCAGAAATGATTCCACAGAAAAATGTGTCACCACAGTGAGTTGGCTCAGAGGAACTCCTACATAAATGTGTTTAGTCATTGTGGTTGTGGGAGGATGTGAAATGCAGCGCATGAACGCTGTGAAATAATACACACAAATGTTCATCTAATCTAATGATAAAGATCTGCATTTGTTTGTTTAAAAATTAAGATATTTAATGTAAATGACATAAAACCCAGCTGGCTACACACCAAAACAAATTCTAAGTTGGATCATTTGACTCAGGTGGCGCAGGGGTCAGGGTGTTGCCTCACAGCAGGGTTCTGGGTTTGATTCCTCTCTGGGCAGTTTGTATTTTCTCCACATGTCTACCTGTTATCTTTGGGTTCTCCGGCTTCCTCCCAGCATGCACCAAGTGGTCCATAAGTGTGAAGGTGAATGGTTGTTGTCATGTGGCCCCACAATGAGCTGGGATCTTATCCAGGGTGTACCCCACCTTAGCAAGCTGTGATGTGCTACAGGGGACAGATTAGTTGCCATAGAGGAGATGTCAACAAGAAAATGAACCAATGGACTCCAATTAAAATTAAAAAGTCAACCCAACATTGTTGTCTCTAAGAATCGTTTATTATATTAAGAATAAAATGCACTTCTATTCTTAATACATTTTAAATTTTTAGCCATAATCTTTAGTAAATGGATATATACATATCTAAAGTGTGTGTGTGTGTGTGTGTGTGTGTGTGTGTGTGTGTGTGTGTGTGTGTGTGTGTGTGTGTGTGTGTGTGTGTGTGTGTGTGTGTGTGTGTGTGTGTGTGTGTGTGTGTGTGTATGGATAGGAACGCCATATATATTCACGTTTATATGTGAACAACTTTGAGTTAGAACTTTATCCATCTTTCACAATCAATGGTGAATGCTGATCATACTGACATACTGGGGCAAGTTGAGTTGCATGGCAAGCATAAAATATAGTGTTTCTGAAATTAGAGACACTACTCAAGCAGTTTTTTTTTTTTTTTTTTGAGGAGAGACATTATCATCACTGCGAGGTCTTTGATTGGAAGAATGGATCAGAGGAGGAAGGGTTTTCTAGCCTAATCTGAGATTTAATCTGGAAGCATGAGAATGTTCTCTCATCACTGACAGTCCTGCCTAACCGGTCACACCTGCACACTGCTTGGATTGCAGCATGCAGCAGACAGGTCGGATGAGGCTGAGGCAGTGGCTGGAGGAACAGATTCATTCTGGAAGATACCCGGGAGTCAGCTGGTTGGACCAGGTATCATACCATTCATAAACTTGCACACTCACCTTGGTGGGAAAAGTTTTGTATGTACGGTATTGAAGCAAACAATACCCTTCACCTTTTCACTGTTTTATTTTACAGTCTGCACAAATTTTCCAAATCCCGTGGAAACATGCTGCTCGTCATGGATGGAGTATTGACCGAGATGCTACGCTCTTCAGGAGTTGGGCCATGCACACTGGTACGAGCACCACACAGATACAGATGTGTTTCACACTACTTTTTACTTATTTCATCAGACTGAGGCATTTGGCCCTTTTCATGCTGATGCCTTGTGGAGAATAAAAACACATGGGAAAAAATTAAGAAAATTTTAATTCTGAATTCTACTGATAACAGAATGGACAGCAGGGCTCTGAGCAACAGGGCTGTTGCTGAAATCCCCATCACAAAATTAGAAAATGGCTTTTTTGTGTGTGTCAGATTTGCTAATTTACTAATTTACTCAATGATGTTCAATGTGCTCCCAGTTTTTATGAATGAAACAAACCTCCACTGAGACACCCCCGCTTCCCAGTGTACCTAAATGCAATTCTCCCACGATCATTTTATTTCATTTGTCTGACATAAATTAGCAGGTATATGGTCATTATCTATTTACCTGCTAATAGTATTCAAACATAGGAATTTGGTTTGTTTTATGTATTTATTACAATAATTTATTATTTGACAGCAATTTATGTACCGTAATTGCTTTTGTTCGATGATCTCAAATCTCACTCTAAGTCCTAACTGTTCTCATGGAAAGAACTGAATTAAGTCAGAGGTCAAGTACACACACACACACACACGCACGTACACATGCATACGTGCCCACACACACACACACACACACACACACACACACACACACACACACACACACACACACACACACACACACACACACACACACACACACACACACACACACACACACACACACACACTAAGGCACTTGTGACTGATGACATCATGGGAAAGCTCCTGTTGAATGTCGGCTGTGAATAAATGTGGTGATCATGTTACTGTCAAACCGCTGTGGATTAAGTGGGCTACATGTACAGAGACTCCAGTCCTCATGCGATGACCACGGGTTTGATTCTGGCTCCCATCCGTTTGCTGTGTGTCTATCTCTCACTCATCTCCAACTATTGTCACATACCTCTGGCTTTCCTATCCATTAAAGGATATAGAAATAATGTTTAAAGAAAATTTACAAAGATCAGTAGAAATTCATTTAACTGTTGATATATAATCAACTGTGCAGTTTACATTTCACAACTCTTTTCAACAGATGAAAAACAGAAAAGAAAACAGTAATATAAAGTAATGGAGGCTCATAAAATCATTACCAACTGTGGAGGTTGCAGCAGCATGTGAGCTGTAAATGATCCATGATGGATGAGCTTCAGTGATTTTCATCACTGTGGCTGGCGATCATATTTACAGGACTGGCTGAGACCCAAACAAATATGGGAAAAGGTCTTGACTGTCAAGTCTGGGATGGACTTTCTGACAGCTGGTGGCAATTTTAAAAATCCTTTCATGGGGATGAAGGAGCTTTAATTTGATTACATTCATGTTTTCTTTTAAAAACGTAAATCTCAACAGATTCAGCCTTTAAAGACTCACACGATGTAAAGTCCTTTAACAAGCAGTCAACGGACACAGGGTGAACCTTTAAAATGCTTGATGTGTTTTTATACATCTTTGTTTGGAGAGCATAAAAAGTGGAAAAATCAATGAAAAGTAAAATTTCAAATTACTTGTAATTTGAAATTTTACAAAATGAAATTACTTGTATAAAAACACAAAGAATCACACGGCCCCATGCAATGGAGACAATACCAGGTTAAAATATATTGTCTAAAAAAATGTCCTTTGAAAACAACCTGCACATGCATGTGGTGCATGTAGTCACTTTCTAGAACTGAACCAGGGCTTTGAACCGGAATGTTTTAACAATCCGTTCGTTCTGAACAGAAACGGAATTATAACGTTTCCGGTTTTGCGTTCCACCATAAAAACTGACGTTCCTGAACCGGTTAGAACAACAAAAAAAAAACCCAACAACGCAGAGAACGACAGGAGAGGACCGGGACGTGTGGGGATTCCCGGTGTTCCTGCTGGAGAACCTCCACCAGTTCTCCACCAGGGGGCAGCGCGTCCCGGTCCGACCCGGAAGTGGTGTCGGCCTCTTTGGGGAGGAACGTGAATGAATGAATAAATAAATAAACTTTATGACACATAAATAAAGAAACAGACGAACAAATATTTGAGTGCAAAGAATGTTTATCTACGCATCTTTGACGTGGAGCTGTTATACTTCAGAAAATAGGCGGTTTTAACTTCGTTTGTACATGAAGATACGGTCACATGCATGACGTCACAGCGTTTCGGGCCCAAGGACACGCCCCCCCCCGCCCCCCCATAACAAAAAGTTGCGGGAACACCGTCTGAACGACAACGCTGACCCGGTGTTTTCAAAAAGTTGCGTTTCCGTTCCCGGATATCTGCGTTGTCGTGTGGACGGGAGGCGGAAACGCAACAGAAAGTTACGTCATCGTGTGGGCGGGGCCTAAGACGCCTTGCCCGCCTCAGGGACACTCCTGTGGGATCCAGCTCCTTCAGCCCCGGGGGACATCCTCCTTCCTCACACGGGGTCCCTGCGTTTCGCCGATTTCAAAATAAAGCTCATATGGGGGGTGTCCGCCGCTGTTCCTCCTCTCTGGACCAGGGCTTTGGACCGGAACGTTTAACGATCCGTTCGCTCCGAACACAAACGGAATCAGAACGTTTCCGGTTTTGCGTTCCACCATAAACTGACGTTCCTGAACCGGTTAGAACAAAGAATAAAGTTCCTGAACCGGTTAATAACGTTCCTTGTAGATATAAATATGGAGGCTCCGTATTTTCCGCACCATTAGACGCGATTAAAGCCTTAAAATGTCCCAAAAACCAACGCTGCTCCTTCTGACATGAAGCGTCTTCTGTGTTCACTGAGTTCACCAATCTGTAGAAATGTTTCTGTGACGTCAGTCAGAGATCCTCCAGACCGACCACTGTCCACCGAGAGGACGTATGACGTCACTACGTACGCCGGCAGCGATGGACCAATCAGAGGACGTGACGCGAGGCTCCGTCCGGCACACCTCCGGTAGGTACCGGTATGGGGGGGATACCGGGACTGGACCGCAGGTGTGCTGGTAACCACATCTGATTGGCTGAAGACCCCCGACGATGACGTCAGCGATGGATGAGAGACGTGAACACAGGTTTACCAGGACTGGGGGCAGTGCAGAGGAGTTACCCCCCCCAACAGGTGGTGGATTGTGGGTCCTGGACTAACGTGTCTGCTCAGACTTCTGTCCGATGTTTCTCTAAAGCATCATTACCGGACAGACCCCCGGAAACCAGCCGGTCAGCGGGGGAGAAACTACCGACAGATTCAATGCAGACCGGAGACGAGGACTTCAGGGATTTACTACACATTTATCACTAAATAAAGACATAGAAACATTTAAAAAATAATGTCGGTGTGTTTTCTTAAATTTAAACACGTAGTACAACACAGTCCAACCAGTCAGCTGTTTGTTCCGTTAACAACCATGAACCAATAATGTGGGCCGTGTGTAAAAGTAGAGAAATAAACTCCGTTATTTAGACGGAGCCTCTTCAACAAGGAGCTGGATGGTGTTTCTTGTTTGTGCAAATTTATTGTTCTTTTTTAAATATAAAACCATGAGTCAGTTCCGGTTTTGTTAATTAAACCTGAGGACAAAAAAAAAACAAAACTCAAATTGTTTTTCCAATTACAAGTTGAACATTAATAAATAATTATCTTTTAATCAAATGACCACAAATCTGTTTCTGGTTCCACACCACATTCACAAACATGGAGCTGAATGTTGTCCTCCTGTTCCCTTCAGGCCGGTACCGTCCAGACAAAGATAAACCAGATCCCAAGACATGGAAGGCCAATTTCCGCTGTGCCCTGAATTCCCTGCCTGACATCCGTGAGCTGCCGGAGTACAGCAGGAAGAGGGGCACTAATGCCTACAGAGTCTACAGGATGATGCCTACCATCCAAACACGCAGGGGAAGGAGAGGTGAGACACGGCTTTAAAATACCCTGAACTCATCAAAGGTAACAAACCTGACGTGTCCTGAGGAACCTGACGTGACGGGACTGTTTGTCCTCTTTAAGAGCTGCGTTTGCTGAGCAGGGCTCCCGGAAAACAAGAGAGTTTGGCTGAAGCTGCTTACATCCCGCACCCTTGGCAACCAGCTCCAGCTGGAGCGGTCTCAGACACGTCACAGACGAAGGAAACGCCTGCATGCGACACCTGGAGCATCAATCAAACACATGGTGAGACACGTCATCACATGTTGTTGTTGTTGTTGTTTTTTGTCGTGATAAATATTTCTTGAACATGTCAACAATGACAGGTGTTGTTTTTGCGCAGGGATGTGGGAGGCGGTACCAGATGACCAAGAGCAGAATGATGCGGTGTTTAAGGTATCAGACTTTTGCTGACCAAGTGTAATGACTTTACTTTTTCTGATCGAAGCTAGTGATTACTGGCTCCACGACTTATTCCATAGCACCAGGAGAAAAGATTTGGTGTAAACACTTTGAGATCAGCTGCGTGTTCCGTGGATGTACTGGGATGTACTGCAGACGGTGCTTTTGCTGCCTGTATAACTATTTCTTCTCCTGCAGCTGATGGACCACTTCAGTAATGCTGACATCTGGAACCAGCCTGTGGAGCAGAGAGGATGGAGAACACACACATTGTTGGACCAATGGCAGCGTAAGACACTTTATTTACATTAAACAATTCAAGTTCTACGATTCTTGTTCTATTCCTTAATATCATTTAAGTTACATTAATTTGATTACAGTCAAGACAAAGAAAGCATAAAACCAGTGGTGAAGCAAACTAATAAAACAACACAACCCAAGGCGCACCTTGAGATTTTCGTAATGTAAAGTGCAATTAAAATAAATTTATTATTATTATCACTGGCTGCAGGTGATCACGTGACGCTACATCATTAGCCTACCTGTGCTACAGGGGATTTTGCGCACTCAGTAGACGATTTATGCCTTCATGATGGTCTGTCATCTGATTGATTTCTTAATATTTTAAATCATAGTAACTGTGTTGAGAAAAAGAAAGTGGTCGGACGAATATGTGCATCGGGCGGCCGCGGCTCATCCAATGGTTCAAGATCGGCGGTTCGATTCCCGCTCCCGCCGAGTCATTTGTCGTTGTGTCCTTGTGCAAGACGCTTTCCTCTCCTTGCCTCCAGTGGGGCATCGCTGGTGTGTGAATGTGTGGTGGTCGGAGGGGCCGTAGGGGCAGATTGGCAGCCACGCCTCCGTCAGTCTGCCCCAGGGCAGCTCCGTTCCTCCCCCCCCCCCCCCCCCCCCCCCAGGAGAGCAGCCGCAGCTGCGCTCTCATTGGTTCCTGGCAGGACCGCAGGAGCGTGGTCTCACAAAAAAAAGACGCACCAGATTTCCCCCCTGGTCGCACCGGTGCTCCCAAATATATTTAATGTGATAACAATGTGGGCGCATATGCGACCAAAATGGGCGCAATTTCCAGCCCTGCTATGTAACAAATAGGCCTATTTAAAAAAACTGTAACAGTTATTAAATGGTAACAAATACGCTACTCCGCCACGAAGAATCAAAATAACATGTTTTCTCTTTCGAGTAGAGTCTCATGGTGTTCTTTACCCCCTCTCCCGATGCACTGTCCGGGTGAGGTCTCTGAGTTCTGCGCTCCTCATTTTAAGACGACAACGGATATTTTAAAAACGCAACTTTTTTGTTGCGTTTACGCCTTCCGTCCACACGACAACGCAGATATCCGGAACGAAAACGCAACTTTTTAAAAACGCTGGCCGAGGTGGACTTTTTTTTTTTAAACGGTGGGTCTGCGTTGTCGTGTGGACGGAGTATCCGCGACTTTTTAAAAACACTGACGTCTTGCCTGCGACGAAAACCGCGGTGACGTCATATTTAATGGCCCGTGTGTTGTGACAACAAAACACAGAGGATTCCTATTGGATAAAATTTGACTCAATACTGCCACCACATGGTTTGGCATGCTTATAGCAGTCTTCTAAAACCCTCTGCTGCGTTTCCGGGTAGACGGAGATTTTTTTTAAAACACGCTGTCGTGTGGACGGGAATCGTTTTCGATGCGTTTTTAAAAAGTTCCGTTTTTAAATTTCGGCATATTATTGTTGTTGCTATCACAACAAGCTAGCACGTAGCTAGGAGAAAGCCAAGTGCATTTTGTTTTGTTTTTTTTTTTTTTAATTTAAAATTTTCCCAAAACGTTTTTTAATTGAAAATTAAAAATTATTTCCGTGAATGAATTTAAATATTGAAACTGTTAATCCTCGATTAAAAAGTGTTTAAATTATTTATTTAATTATTTATGTAATTCAAGGTTCTCAGCTGCCATTACACTCGCGCACCCCCTAGCGGCAGCTCGAGCACCACAGGGGTGCGCGAACCACACCACACCCTGGTCTATAGGATATTAACTAATTGTTTTAGCTGCCAATTTAAAGTCCTTCAGTTTCCGTGTTTTGAGCCCCATCCAGCTCCTTGTTGAAGAGGCTCCGTCTAAATAACGGAGTTTATTTCTCTACTTTTACACACGGCCCACATTATTGGTTCATGGTTGTTAACGGAACAAACAGCTGACTGGTTGGACTGTGTTGTACTACGTGTTTAAATTTAAGAAAACACACCGACATTATTTTTTAAATGTTTCTATGTCTTTATTTAGTGATAAATGTGTAGTAAATCCCTGAAGTCCTCGTCTCCGGTCTGCATTGAATCTGTCGGTAGTTTCTCCCCCGCTGACCGGCTGGTTTCCGGGGGTCTGTCCGGTAATGATGCTTTAGAGAAACATCGGACAGAAGTCTGAGCAGACACGTTAGTCCAGGACCCACAATCCACCACCTGTTGGGGGGTGTAACTCCTCTGCACTGCCCCCAGTCCTGGTAAACCTGTGTTCACGTCTCTCATCCATCGCTGACGTCATCGTCGGGGGTCTTCAGCCAATCAGATGTGGTTACCAGCATACCTGCGGTCCAGTCCCGGTATCCCCCCCATACCGGTACCTACCGGAGGTGTGCCGGACGGAGCCTCGCGTCACGTCCTCTGATTGGTCCATCGCTGCCGGCGTACGTAGTGACGTCATACGTCCTCTCGGTGGACAGTGGTCGGTCTGGAGGATCTCTGACTGACGTCACAGAAACATTTCTACAGATTGGTGAACTCAGTGAACACAGAAGACGCTTCATGTCAGAAGGAGCAGCGTTGGTTTTTGGGACATTTTAAGGCTTTAATCGCGTCTAATGGTGCGGAAAATACGGAGCCTCCATATTTATATCTACAAGGAACGTTATTAACCGGTTCAGGAACTTTATTCTTTGTTCTAACCGGTTCAGGAACGTCAGTTTATGGTGGAACGCAAAACCGGAAACGTTATGATTCCGTTTGTGTTCGGAGCGAACGGATCGTTAAACGTTCCGGTCCAAAGCCCTGGTCCAGAGAGGAGGAACAGCGGCGGACACCCCCCCATATGAGCTTTATTTTGAAATCGGCGAAACGCAGGGACCCCGTGTGAGGAAGGAGGATGTCCCCCGGGGCTGAAGGAGCTGGATCCCACAGGAGTGTCCCTGAGGCGGGAAAGGCGTCTTAGGCCCCGCCCACACGATGACGTAACTTTCTGTTGCGTTTCCGCCTCCCGTCCACACGACAACGCAGATATCCGGGAACGGAAACGCAACTTTTTGAAAACACCGGGTCAGCTCCACGTCAAAGATGCGTAGATAAACATTCTTGCCCTCAAATATTTGTTCGTCTGTTTCTTTATTTATGTGTCATAAAGTTTATTTATTTATTTATTCATTCATTCACGTTCCTCGCCAAAGAGGCCGACACCACTTCCGGGTCGGACCGGGACGCGCTGCCCCCTGGTGGAGAACTGTGGTGGAGGTTCTCCAGCAGGAACACCGGGAATCCCCACACTGTGAGCTGCTGATGTGCATTTTAGTTGCTGTCTTATTTATAACACTGTTGTTATGAGCAAACGTGTCAGTTATATTGACATGCAAAAGTCTCACAGCGTACTTCCAAGTATTTAATATTAAATTGAATGTAGACCACACTCTTGATTCATTTTTATCAGTAAGATGATCTTCACCACTGATGGAATATGTTCTGGAAGTTGCATGTAAGACAGAAAAGCATAGGAATTTGTGAATGCACAAAACACTTTCTCATTTTGTAGTGCTGTGATGTCAGGAGGTGCTATAAAAATAAACAGTACAAGCTCTTGATTTCTTCTTCAGTGTGAAGACATTTTATTGGTTACTAGCATGAACTGAACATGTTAACATGTCTAACAAAGTGCAGCCTTGAAGGTGAGTTTGGGGCCCCGTAGGATACAACCACAGATAAAAGTTATTTATTATCTCTGAATGGCCTAAAGAAAATGAAGCTGTGCTTCTAAATCCCCTGTGTTCATGTAGTAGAATCACTGACCTTTTCAAGCACCTAGTTTTATGTTGATGTGTGCAGTCTGATGCTAGAATGATCAGCTCTAATATTAACATTATATAAACAAGTTTTGTGTTTCCGTGTTTGTTTTCAGCTGCTGGTGATGGTAACTCCTACATAGACAACTACAACGATCTGTTTGGTCCAAACTGCATCAAGGAGCTCAGCGATTGGTCCAACACACCGCAAACACTGATGCCTTAGGTGGGCAGCAATAGATCACCTCCCTGTCTTTGTGTTTACTTTATCTTTGGCTTGTCTTTAGCAATTCCTTTACTGCTGCATCTCCGCTGATCTGACTGCAGAAAAAAAAGAGAGGCCAGAGAATATTACTCAGTCAAGTGGTCGTCCTCTCTGCTGAGCGTGCTGAGAGGGAGATCCTGTTCCAAGCTGTTTTATCTTTGTCATCATCAACTGGGTTCGCTGTGATTCAATGCCTCAAACTCATTGAAATGACATCAAGCTCACGCTGACTTTCACTGTAAACAGATTTTGTTTCGCTTCAGTGCATCTCACTGTCTGCCTCATTTCCTTGTGTTTTAGGCAACACTTAGTAAACTAAGTGCTGGAGATGAAGCTCTTTAACAAATGGAGGTTTGATTTGCGAGTGGAGTTCCAAGCTTCCTGCATGACATCATATACAGTAAATGGACAAACCTGTTTAGATCCAAGCTCTTTGTTCATATACAGTTTTTCTTTTTCTTTGTTTTTTGGGCTCATGGGAAGATAAATATTAATTCCAATTTTCGAGATGTAATGTCCACACATATGGATGCCAAGAGGTTGAAGTAATAATGCACACATGCATAGTTGTCTAAAGGTTCGATATGCCTTCAGTTTTAAACAGTTCAGTGATTACTCTCACAGATGTTTGCACCAAATAAATGTTGAGGTTTTTTTAAAAAAAAATTAAGGTTGTGTATTTTTTTAAAAACATTTTCTATATTTACAAATATAAATCCAACTAAATCTAACACTAAATGTCAGGATGCTTTGTGTTTGTTTTTAGCATTACTTACTTTAATGCCCAATTAATAATTAAAGTACTGGACAGGTATGTACTGACCATACAAACTGCTTAAACTGAAGTTCATTGTGTGCATCACTTCATTAAGATCTAGAACCCTTTTCCCAGCCATTATTATACGGTTGTTGATCCTCTGCTGAATTTAGGGTTAGGGTTAGCCACAGTATAAATCACATGTCCAGGTGTGTTAACAATGTCATTTGACGTGTAACATTTAAAATTTTAAAAATTGCTTTAAAAAGCTGCAGCTCCACATAGAATGTAATCATAAGTCGTTTGTGCTCTATACCTTAAAACCTTTTTGTCATTCTAGAAACTGACTCGTCACAGGAAGGCACTTATTCGAGCCTCCGTTTCATGCATCTCACAAAGTCCTTACAGCGCTTCAGTTTTCAACATCAATCTTGAGAGTTACGCAAATGTGCCAGTTTCAACAACCTGAAATTACACGACTGAGTAACACTACACCTAGCATAAGAATTGAACCTACAATAAAGGCCGTGAACAGTATGCTTGTGTGTCTGAGTGGCTGGAATGGACAAAAACAACAACAACCTAAAACACTGTAAGTACAAGAAATCAGACTGGTTTTGCAAATCTGCAAAAGCCCAAAGTAGAAATAAAAGGGCCTCCACTTTTTCATGATGAAAATGCTTAAGTATTGTTACCTCAGTAATAATCACTTATAGTCTACTTATACTACTATTAATTCAAACAAAGGGCTTGTTTCCCAGTGGAATGAGTAGCAGAAGAATGCAGTATTAAATGTTTTGAAAGCAACAGAGCTTTTGATTAAGGGATCTGTGCCCTTATTTTTTTACATCTATAAATGTGTTTTTTTCCCCAGAATGAACAAAATAACCGCCCCTTCTCGTTCTGCATTTTGGTTCTGAAGCAAAAACATTCGACACATGGTCAAAAATCAACAATGGACATTTATTTCTTAGATTCTGAAAAAATGCAGAAATAAAAAAACAGACCTATTTCCCTTAAAGAGGAAACATATCAGAAAGTTCCTGGTAAACTGAAAACAAACATCAACTCTTCCTTCCCAGTAATGAGACTGAAAAGTAACCAAGAACATGCATGACCCTCAATACTTACAATATAACCCAGGAATCCGACAACCTTATGTTATATATTTACAATACCATCATAAAATAGGTCCTTTGAGGGGAATCCCCCAAGGAAACAATGTAGTCACATTCAGCCAACCCACTAGCACATCCTGCTGGTTAAATCATGTATACAGCGCTTCAGATGTGTGACCAGAGCTGGCAAAACAAGTCTGAACGTGAATCTCTTTTCACACAACAGTTACAGAAACACTGCAAGAAGAATAGATGATCTCTATGACAATACTTAAACCTGATGAATAAGCAGTTTTAAGGCTGTAAATGATATTACTAATGTGTCTCAATCTCCATTAGGGGTTCTATGTTGTTTGGTATACAGAATATTTCATTCTTGTATCATAAATAGTATTTAATAATACATTTAACATCAATCTACACAGAATTTTGCTTGACTTTACAATCACAGATGGAAAACAATGTATTGACAGATCCAGGCCTGCTGGTTTACTCTACACCTTTGACCTTGTGATCTACAATCTGTTAGTCATGATGATCAATGCATTCATAAATGATGAACATCAGGGACCGGACCATGGTTTTTATTTTTTATACTGCAGCATCTCTCTGGCACTGTCTGCAAAAGTATTTTTAAAACAGCCTGGACCATATTTGGAATACATATTTAAAAACAAAACAAAACCGACAACCAGCTAATAAAACGAGAAAATAATTTTTTGAACATTAAAGCAATTTATAATCACTGATCAAGCGATCAGAGCTGCACTTGCTTACTTTTCCTTATAAGAGAAATCAACCTATGCACAAACAGATTGTAACATCTCCAGTGAGCCATGTTGGGGTTTAATGCATGATTTTGCCAAAATATTGTCAACATCATATGGAAACAACTGAATGCCTGACACAGGTTCATATCTATTTTAACATAAAAAACTTGATTCAAATTACTGAGACCGATGGACACTCAACACCCCTTAAAGTGGGTGCAGATCAGCCAAAGAACAGGCTGGCAAAGAAATTAAAAAACCTAAATGAAAGATGAGACAAGACTGAGCAACACAGAATATCCCGAAAAAACATAAGTTTCAGCTAATGAACATAACAAGTGCCCATTTGGAGAAAACTACTAATTTTGTCAAAAGATCCAAATTCACAGCGATATTTGCATTGGTGTTTGATTACTTTACAGTTTAATTTTTGGTCTGCGATTTATACAACACCCCCAAAACAGAAGGGGGAAAAAAAAAAGCTCCATATTTTTAGCATGACGCTTATAAACAAAAAATTAACGTGACTTCAGAAGGCAGATTATAAAACTCATAGTTTATTAAAATTCTATATTTTCAATCTAGTGAAGTATAACAAAAACCCAGCTGAAATCAATGTCAAATTCCTAAGCAAGTGTGAGTGTACAATATATGTTCCAGTGTACTCTACTCATTTCAAGTTTTTTACATGATAGCAATCTCCAATCCTGAAAGTAAACTCAGATGATCATGAGTATGTCTCAAAATAAATCGCTTTTTGCGTGGCTACCCCAATCTGTCCTTTGATAAACCTCTGCAAACAAAGAAGGAAATTGAACGTTCCAAATCTCCAGCATGGCCCAGCCACTGTGAGGTCCATTAACAGATCAGAGAATAAATACAGGCATACAAATGGGCTACAACAGCAAATATATTTGAAACTATATTCCACATGCATACACACAAGCATACGTCTGAGACTTCTAAACCCTCTTATCTACTCTGAACAGTTACTCTTTACAGTGCAACAGTATGGCAGCAAATGAGTAGCAGTGCTTTCATTTTTTTTTTTTAAAAAAAGGAATGAAAATTAAAAATATATGTACATTAAGGAAAAGCAGTAGTTTCATCTTTTGGTCCTGCATCCTTTACAGATAGAACTGGTTTTTGAAAATGCTTCCATGTATCAACAACAGTAGTTTCCACGTGCCTGAAGCGCTGCAAGAGGAAGAAAGTGGAAGAAATGTTAAAGGTCAAAATTTTACTGGTAATGTGTAACAAGTGCGCATCACATTTTGTGAACGCTTTGAATAAATACAACATTTTTAATAACTTTGCTGACTCTAGGTTCTTTTTTATTTATAGACATATTCTGATAAAAAAAAGTATCCATCCATCTACTACTACGATAAATCTTTATTTTTCTATATACAGATCTATATCTATAAATCTATTTATCTAGACTAATGGACAAACAAGCAGACAGGTAGACAGATAAAATGGTGTGAATCTATTTCTGGATCTGAGGAATACCCAAAGTGACCATAGCAACATGGAATTTAAAAAGATGACAAGGAATAACTGGCTGCCTGACGCTGAAAGCAAAACTGCCCACATTAGACCAGTGTTGTAAATAAGTACACCTAATAATTATAACAATTATTTTGACAGCTGAGTCACTAGAACATGGAACACTGAAATTATTCTTATCACAAAAAAGCTAATGAAGGGGAACAAGGATATTCATTCTTTAATTGAAGAGTGGAATCCCCGAGGAAAAAACATGATCACATACAACACAAAGAAAATATGTGCTGTGTGGCATTTCGCCACTTCATCTTCAAAGCCACACAACACAAGCTTCCTGTTATGTGTAAGCATGGATATGAATGTTAATAAGCAGGTTTTCGACTTTTAGTCACGTTTTCTGCCTCAATAATGATAAAATCACAAACACTAAAGCCTATTTTTTTTCAACAATATACTTTTTAGAAGGATGCTGAGTGTTGAACTGCCAGGCAGGAGGCCTAGAGGAAGACCAAAGAGGAGGTTTATGGATGTAGTGAAAGAGGACATGAAGGTAGTTGGTGTGAGAGAAGAGGATGAGAAGACAGGGTTAGATGGAGGACACTGATTGGCTGTGGAGACCCCTGAAGGGAAAAGCCCAGAGGAGAAGAAGACTTTTGCATGTCTAACCTACAGTTTTACATTTAATCTGTAGGTAATCAAATTTTCTTATCTTATGCCAATCACAAAGTGGCATTAATCACCTTAGCTAAATCCTACGAGCTAGTCTGGAGACAAAAAGAGAGAAGCCGTTGAATTTTCTGGGGAAATCAATTCCACAGAATAAATCTGAGCTAAATATCTTGGTGTTATCTAAGAATTCCAGCTTAGCATTGTAATCATTTACCACCTTTAAAACTGATATTTATAAATAAACAAGAAGTTAAAAAATATCCATGCTTTTATTTCAATTCTGCAACATTACTGCAATGCAACATTTACTAGTACTCCTAATGAAACACACGAAGAAAAAAAAATCATACAGATTTTAACTTCTTTAAAACTCTTCAGCTCGGTTAATAAACCAGAATACAGAGAAGAGCTCGTCAGTCCAGATTTAGATGCTCTATTTTAGTGCTGTTACATTTACGTCAAAGGTGCTCCTCCTTGTTAATGAAACTCTTCATGGTGTTGAGTAAAGCTTCAAAGCAAAAAAAATGATTTACTGGAGGTTCAGATATGACAGAAAGAACAAAAAGGAAAGCCGCTTCTGTTAATTATAACACAAGGCTATGGATCACCCTCTGTAGATTTATGTGCTAAGATGCATTTAAGATGAATGTAATTTATTGGAGGTATTTTGACCTACATATCTTCTGTGAAAGGTAGTAAAAAAGTAAGTTATTAATGTTGAGAATATTTTATTATTAATAATAATAATGTTACTACTCAACCAGGATTACATACATCTATAATAGGGAACATTCAGTAGCCGAACATGAAAAACTATCTCACCTTGCTACAACTGGGAACCTTCAGACCCTCCATGTGCGTAGCCCCCTTTAGATTTCATCTGGGACTGAACAAGGTCCACCTACAAACAAACATGTGATTAATAGATAACTTGTCTTTGCTACACTGTGTTGTTTGATTTTTCAGTCTAGAAGATCTAAAACATACCGATGCCAATCCCAGGCCCATATCCCCTGAGCCTACATGTGTGGTGTGAACAAAGTTTGTTGGTTCCCCGATCATGGAGCGATCGATCCGCCGTCGTCGTTTCTAAAATTCAATGAAATGTGCACCTTAAATGTAACTTCCATTTTGAAACCTCAAGATCATTAATATGATGATGTTATGTTAGGGTTAACGTCAGTAATCACTGAGGAGAACGGTGAGATGTAAACATTAGTGGCAAAAGAGCCTACACATTCCTCTCCTGTACACCTCCTGAAACCTGTGCTATGCAGCGAAAACTAAGACAGGGGCCAACACTGATGGTTTCTTACAGGCTGGCTGACATCAGGAAAAAGTACAACTGGATGCTGACTGCTGCAAATAGGAACCCTATTAAAGCTGACTGAGTGTCTTGTTAGGCAGTAAGATGTGGTTAGCCGGAGAACAATGCCACTTACTCATTTAACATATGTTAAAGAGGATGTGATCTCTATTTTGTCAGAAAGAGGGAACCATTAAGTCTTAAAGGAAACTTTATTAAAAAGAACAGCAAATTGTGGCTACTTGTCTTCCACTTCACACACGACAGTGGAGTCAGTCAATCAATCAGAGTTCATCTCATACTTACAGGCTGTGGCTGTTCAGCAATGCAACAGCTGAAACAAACCCAGAACTCAGTCATTCTGAGGATGATGAAGAAGCCACAGCAGTTTCCTCTCTCCGTTTGCCTTCCTGTTCAGTGTTACCAGAGCCTCAAACACACGCCGGAAACTGATGACAGGAACCAATCACGTTTATCCTGGGTCACACTTTGGCACGAGAACCGTCTTTCCAACACAGGGCAGCTCACTCCTGTCAACATGGGAAATTTGTGTTGTCGTTAATGTCAAGGTCATCCTTCATGTCTACTCTTTGCTTTTCATGTAACTCATTCACATATTTGGAGAAGCTGTATGGTAATTGGTATCTTAAAGTTATTGGTATCACAAGGATGATGTAGGAGCCAAATGATGCTTTGGGTGTCCTGGCGATAATTGGTCAGCAGGTATAAATAGAAACCAATTGGTGGCTGGGTGGGGTTTCTCCACCTGGAAGCATAAATAGTTTTTGACCGTTGATTGCGCATTGACCGCAAATATTGAAATGTTTTGATATCAACTATTGGACAAGTTAAATGGAAAATAAACAGAACATTCATGCAAAAGCTTGGCGTGTCGGATCTTGATTGAGGACGCGCGTCAATGCGTCAACTACTCAGAGCGGTGGGAAACCTCAGTGGCTTCAAGCGTGGCTTAGCCTCGACAGATGATAACCCAGTTTTATGCCTGAGGCACAAATTTATTCACTAAAGCAAAACTGTCCTATAGTAGGAAACAAAACTAATGAGGTTAAACCCATAGGCCAAATCATTTACTTGTATACAGCATAAAATACTCTTCTCTATTTTTATACATACATTTGTTGCAATAACAGAATCGTCTGTATAATTACATACTGAATTTTTGATACAAAATGTTGTACTGTGTTAAAAAATGAATTCTGAAGACATGTTGTGGATACATGTAAACAACTGTACATTGTGAAATACAGTGTGCGTCTTACGTTGAATTGTGGACATGGAAGAAATGTTATCAACCATGTGTTCCATTGTAGTATTCTGAGCAGTAACCCACAATAAAACACAAGCTGTCCAAGTAATCACCATGCTTCAGCTTTCCTTTAATGAGTCATCTCTCATGGTAAATAAAGCACTGATCATCAAATGCTTCAATGTTCATCACAGTTACGAACACCGCTGAAGCATATCCACTTTAATGAGTATTTCCCTGGACCTGAAATAATCTTGTGGCCTATTTAATATCCAATGGACAAGCAAATGTATTTATATAGATCTGGGACATCACCTGACTGCAGAACATGGCTATACTGTATAATCTGATTAGCAAGTGTGATTTTCTGGCCAGTGACATATCTTTAACCATAGGTAAGAAAAGACTGCTTGCATGCAAAGTTTTCAAAATCAATTTATTTGCAATATAGAAGCGTTCTTCTGCAAAAGACACACCAAGAACATAAAAGACTGTTTGACAGCCAAGTGGGAATACATTTTGATGCTGTCCCAAAATTCAGGATTTAGTTTAATTATGTAATTGACTTATTACGGGTCATTAATTGCAACAAGCATTTTAAGAAATAATGTGCTACTGAATGAAGATTTTGCTGAGTGCTTTATTTGAAAAAAATGAAAAAACGGCACTAGGGATTTACCTCTACAGCCATTACATTCAATGATCAGGCTTGATCTTAATAACAGCTCAATAACAGGATTAGTCACTCTGCTTTGGGGGTCAGGTCACACCTAAGTAACCGGTATTTACAAACAAATGGACCTTATGTAACCACTTCGCGCCGCTGCGGCAAAGACTGTTACCGTCACTAAGTGCGTCAGAATAAATAAATAAATAAATAAAAAAAGACAAACAGAAAAAAAAAAATCGGCATTCTTGCAAATTGCACATCTATTGAACTGCTTTGGTTTAGCAAAGTCGGTGCTTGCAGCGAACAAGCGCTGGCTTTTCCAGCCGCTAGCTGAGTTAGCTGACGAGCTAACATTCACAAGCCCGCTAACAGGACCTGGATCCTGTTCTCTACCGACTGACAGCTAGCTAGCCTCGCTAGCGGAACCCGTTTTCGAAAGTGTGACATGATGCGTTCAATAAAAAACGACATGTACCGTACATATGCGTGCTCACGCAACTATTTCGCGGCTACATGGTAACGTATTTTCAAGAGGTATTCTGATTATAAGACAAAACTTACCGGATAGCTGCCGGTTTTCCGTACCACACACGTACGATCGCTGGACGCTAGAAGAATGTTAAAAAAAAAAAAAAAAAAGCCAACCAGGAACTAAGATCGGTGATGACGTCATACATGTTCCGGTGCGGAGGGCGGGCACTTCCGCGTTGACCCACGTTTCCACATTGCCCACGAAACTTTTGAGACAAATGCTGATAGAAATAGATATCTCAACGACTCAGGATGAGGCCATTAACTGACGAAGAGACAAAAAGTATGTTCGAGAAGCTGTCGAAATAGTAAGTGGACAAGGAGACCGTTTTTCCTACTTGATAAATGTCCATGTATCAAAACGTTAGTCTCCCTTTTAGCTTCTTTATGCTAACCGTGTCTGCTATCTCGCAACAGCATCGGAGAAAACATAAAACTTTTAGTGGACCGACCTGATGGTACTTACTGCTTCAGGCTGCAGAATGATCGCGTCTACTACATGAGGTGATGTCGGGTTGACTAACTTGCATGTTTTGCTGCCATTATGTCCATATGGAAAATATCATGCAGCATCACTGTTTTCTCTTCACAGTGAGAAAATTCTGAAGTTGGCCACAAATATTTCCCGGGACAAGCTGGTGTCAGTAGGAACATGCTTTGGGAAATTTACAAAGACCGGGAAATTTCGACTACACATCACGGCTCTGGATTTCCTGGCCCCCTATGCAAAGGTGACTATGATGGCAGCTTTCATATGTCTTTCCATCTCTTCATTGTTCATACAAATGAGGATTGGAGTATGGGGGCCCTAAAGGAAGTGAGATCATGGATATATTTAGTATACAGTACTGAAATGCCCTTTCCTTACCAAAATCGAATTTAATGTCAAATGATGGAATTCCACAGTTGGTACCTGCCTAATTCACTTGGAGGTACCATTCCCCACCCGTTCCTACTTTTTTCTGATATAACATCTCTTCTGCTGCCACTTGCACTGCAGTGAGTCAGCAGTAGACTTTGCATTTCATTAATGAGCAATAAAACTATCAATACCCACATGATTGTTACTAATTCTGAAAAAAGAAAAAAAAAACACATTTATGAATTGAGTGAAACCATACTTGGTTCATTACTGAAGCAGCTCATGACAACATGACTGGCATGTTTATAATCCAAATGGCCATACTTCTGCAGGATTGCCTTTTTAATAAGGGTTCAAACACTTTGTGTTGTCATCAGTTCAAGGTTTGGGTGAAACCTGGAGCAGAACAGTCTTTCCTCTACGGGAATCATGTGCTGAAATCCGGACTTGGAAGAATTACTGAGAACACGATGCAGTATCAGGGAGTCGTGGTCTACTCTATGGCTGATGTACCCCTGGTAAGTTTTATTGATGCAACTCTTCTTTGCTCACGTACTGAGTGGGTCATAAAGGGCTGATGTGGGACCACTAGTACTGAAAATACACGAGATGGGACACGTCATACAGCCCCATTTACAAAGTTTGAATGCTGAGTAAAGTGAAAATACAAACAGGATTCAATGATTACAAAAACATTGAAACCCCACATTTGATTTAAAATGGATTTCCAAATTTGAATTTATGACAGTAACACATCACACCGAGGACTATAATGGTGAACAGCTTAAGAACATTTCTCAATGTAAAATTGCAAAGCATGCAGGTTATTTTTACCATCACATCGTTAAGATTCAGAATATGACAAAATCTTCAGAAACATGGACTTAGGCTGAAAACCATATTGTATTGTGCTTCATTCAATATGACCAACAGTAAGCTTTTCCAGTTCACTGAGGGGATTTCTTTTTGCTCAGGGATTTGGTGTGGCAGCCAAGTCAACACAGGAGTGTCGGCGAGTGGATCCTATGTCCATTGTAGTGTTTCACCAAGCTGACGTGGGAGAGTTCATCAGGAATGAAGACACATTAACATAAACATTCATCAACAACTGGACTGTTGAATCACTCATTACAGTCAAATGTTTCACACAAAGTAAGAAACTGAATTTCTTACCCAAACAGTTGTGTTCAATGTGTAGTTCAAGGGCTCTTGAATAGAAAGGTTTCAACCGGCGGCCCATACTTTTAATGGAAAGTCGAGGGACAAACAGACCTCTTGCCTTGTGATATTGATATTCTACCATCCAACTGTCAAATGAAACTAAATGCTTTAGTTTCATGTGCTGTAAATATCGAATAAATCCATGTTTTTGAGTCTCTGTGACGTTACTGCCTGACTGCAAACTCACAATGAATAGGCATTTAATCATGCTAAATGATTTATTGAGAAGAATTTACAATATATACATGTTTCATGGAAAATATAAGGTATTGAACCAGATTCACATTTCCCTGATTTTGGGTATAACTAATGGAGACAGCGTCTACAAATAAGACATCCGAGTCATGTAGTTTTGAGGTCTTTTTCTGGTTAAATGAAACCGTTCAACTCTAGCAATCGTTTTGTTTTCAGGAACTTAAAGTGTTACATACTGTGATAGCGCTCACTTATCTGCTATTCCTTTGCAGTACATTTGTGGCAGTAATGCTCTCGCTTCATATGAGGCCATTGTCAAAAATCATCCCAACCCAAATCAGGGAATGTTTACAATTCCAAAACTATTTAATACAAGTAAACACAAAATTTCATTGAAGACAACTCGTCAAATTAAAGTCCTCAAAAATCAAAGTTTATGCTGCATCGAATTCTCTTGACATCAGCTCAGATCATATTTAACTTCTTCATGGTTCTCCATCTGTCCTTAATCTGGACATTCGTTCGATCCTTGAAGGAATAATATGCCGCTATCTTATTCCAGTTGCCCTCACCAAATTTTCTGACCCCTTCTTTCAGTTTCTTTGTTTCATCTTCAGTCCACTTCTGCAACACAAACAGAATTGGGTTTATTCAGAATTCTGCTAAATAGACAATAAGGCTATCTTTTACTTGTGTCAGTGCTGGTGCATCTTAACGCCACTAACTATACTGAGAAGTCTGCTTCATTTGGACTGTCATCAGATGTAAAGGCACGTAAGTCACAAGCAGAATGCTTTGCAGTCATTTTGAACACAGGCAATCAAGTCCATGCAGTCCATTTTATGTTAATATTTGCAGACTGTTGTGATTTTTCACAATATAATGTGAATTTATTAAACTCTCAAGACTTGGGCCACTATGGAACAAACCCTAACAAATACTACTTTATCTCTTTACAAATGCAATTCATGTCATAGTTACCCTCTTCCTGTGGCCTGAATTTGAAACAAGGCTGTCATCGAGTGATCCTTTGGGAAAAACAAAGAAATTAATGCCTAAACAATAATTCCGCAACTATAAGAAAGGAATTAAGAACATAAAAATTGTCTTACTCTGTCTGGCAGTGAAATTTGACTCTTCATCACTCCATGTGTCCTTAGTCTCCAGTGCATTGCTCATCAGCTGCTTCCTGTGAGAAACAGTATAATTTCATTCAACTGCTCTATTAAAAGACATTGCGAGTCAACATACAACAGGTAAACTGCTGAAGTAATCTTCACTAACCATTTTGAATTTGAAGGACCTGGATCCTGAGTAGAATGTTTTTGAGGGGTGGAGCTTTTTCGAGGCACAGGATCAGCAGGAAAAAGATTGGGTGAGGTGTCCAATGACGAATCACTAATGTAGACTTCGTCTGCATGTTCTGGAACCCTTCATTTGGAAAATGTTGTTTATGAAATGTTGTTAGTATTTGAAATGTACAGTGAAAAAATATCAAATGAATAATGTATTGACATTTGCTTGCTGAGAGAATGACTGGCCAGTGATTTTTGAGGTTTCTGGACCGAGGATCTGCAGCGGGCCGGTGAACGTGGGTCTTCTTCACTATCTGATGACTGCTCTGACCTGGAATTTCTGTATGATGAGAGTTGAGGCCAAATCAAGCATCATTCAAAAGGGATAAACCTGACTTGATTAAAATAGTTTTCTGTCACATGTCTATAAAGTTTTTACTGGTGCTTTAATGTTAGTAGTTCAAACATCTTTGTGTTTAAAGTAGAAAAATGAATAGACATCCTTAATGTTTTGAGTGATATTGTGATATTACCAATCTATGCAACCAGTAGTACTTCTATGTACGAAAGAGTTCTGGCAATTACAGGACAGACTTGCATTTACAGCCTTCAATCAGAATTTGTGGAATATAAGGCTTCCTACAATTACCTCTTACATCTCAGGTTGGACTTTTCAAAAACAAAACCTGCAATGTATGATTCTATTGTTTGACATTCCTATGACATTATGACTTGTATAACCAAACACAGAACTGGTCATTTTCTTCCCCCCACCATTGTGCTGCCTAATCACTCGGCCGACATCAAATTATTGCCAATTAATTGGAAGCTGACAATTCTGTTGAACATAGTGCTCATCTGAAAGGCCAAGTGTTTGGCCATCTTTAATTTAAGAAGTCAGATATTGCCTCATCTGGTTTTCTGGCAAATCTATGACAACGCTAACAAGGGGGCGGCAGTGGCTCAGTGGTACAGTGTATCGTCCAATGTTCCCAAGATCAGCGGTTTGATTCCCGCTCCCACCCAAGCCCAAGCCACCCGGAGAGTGAGCTGACAGAGGGAGGCGTCAGCCGACCCCCTGAACACTGCCGAGGCGCCTGTGAGCAAGGCGCCCTTATACACAAGTGAATAGAGCAGTCTGTTAAAATGGCTGATTGCTCGCTAGTAAATAATTTTAATATGTATCCCGTATATAAAAATCCTCGTAAGCGGTGATGTACATTTGGACTTACCTTTTAAAAGAACTGTTGGACTGGTTATGGAGTTCTTCAACGCAGCTTTGCCAATCAGCAGCCGAGGAAGGGGTGTCCTCCTCACTGGTGTAACAACATGCAAGTTCAGTGGATTTCAGTGAACAGCACAGGACCAAAAGCAGCTGATATGTCTAGTGTGTAAATATATCTTAATAAAATTTAACATGTCATTAGAATGTATACAAATTTTATATCTTTTTAAAGTGAAACAAACATTCACTAACATTTTTCTTAGATTTTGCCTTTGTAAAGAGTTTGTTTAACAGACTAATTTTACAGAATATCACGTACAGTATTACAAAATAGAGTTGTGTTGTTACACCTTCCACTTGTGAGAAACCCAGTTCTTTGCATGCTGACACAGGCCTTCAGCCTTCAGGTGAGGGTGGCTCAAAGATATCAACTACATGACGACATCCTGAGTTATTTCTACAAACAAAACCATCGTCTCAAGCATCTTTAATGTTAGAACCGAACTGTGTAAGAAACAGCAGTTCAGCCATGTTAAATTATTTACATGTTTACTGACCACTTATAAATCTAACAAAGATTAATGACCACTGGCCCATTAATTTATGATAAACATGCAATGGCATTCTGATTTTTATTGGATTTAATTTTAAGTGATGAAAAAATGTTAACTCTTACAACTCCATACACTGATCAGCCATAACATCATATCAATAATATCAATGATTATTTCTTTATCATTGTATCTGTGGGTGGGTATGTCTGGCAGGTATTAAGTATTTTGTTCTTAAAGTTGATTTGTTAGAAGCTGGAAAATTAGTCAAGCTTAAGGATTTGAGTTTGACAAAGGCCAAATTAGCCTCAGAGGATCTCTTGTGGGGGGTTCCTGGTGTACAAACCAGCATCAGTGGAACATGCTGGACAAATCAGTTTGATCCATAGAGGCCTCACCTCACAGCTTACAGGACTAAAAAGATCTGCTACTCATGTCTTGGCGCCAGACGCCACAGCACATTGTCAGAAATCTGGTGGACTCTATGCTCCAATGGGTCTGGGCTGTTCTGGTAGCAAACAAGGGGAGCTACACGATATTCGGCAGCTGATCATAATGTGCATGCCGACGGGGGTAGATGCCACACCAATAGAAAAACTCCAATTGTGCTTGTGCTATAAGGTGAATATGATCAAGCGGAAATGAAATACCTGCTGCTAATTGTTCTTGCTTTTCTGGGATGTTTCCGTTTGGGTATGGAGACCTCAATCTCCGTCACAGGATTCTGCAGGTCTTTCTCTCGGACTCTAGTTGCTGTCTCCGGTGGGTCTTCTGATCTGACTTCAGACTCCAGGTCCCCAGCAGGTGTTGTGCAATGCAAACTCACCTGGCTGTCTGGATCAACCACCAGTCGGGCCAAAGTGTATAGTCGTCTTTTCCTTGGCACTGATGTTGTCTTTGAAAGTGAACCTGCCTGTATTTGTGGATCGTCATCTTTTTGTGGTGGCTGATCTGCTGGAGAAGCCTCCATGGGGCTGCCTGCTCTTTGAAACGAACCACTCTGCTCTGAGTCTTGACTGGTGGCCATTGTGGGAGAAGGGGAGAGACGCAGGCAAAGATCTTCTTTGGCCTGCTGCTCTTTCTCCACTTCGTTGTTCAGCTGATTAAATGTTTTACGTGAGCCAACCACCAGAGCCATGTAGGCAGCCTCCAACTTGGACTTGGTGATAATTCCTGAAAAAAGACGACTGAAAAAAGAGAGACATCAAAGTATTTAGGCAAGAACAAGACTTAAAAATGTGACTGCACTGGAAACATTCTCACTTGGAGACATAAACAATTATGCTTGACAGTGAGTATGTCAGATGATTCTATGACTCAACAAGAGTCATGCTGCTGTTGTAATTACTACTGTAAACAATTGTTTCTTTGAAATGAGTGGAAGCGTACCGTCTTAGAAACTTGGCATCAGTGGATTTTTGTGGTGCCGAGTGTGGTTCAGGTTCATCTTGCTCTTCACAAGTTGTCTTGTCATCAACTTCCTCACATCTTTTATTAATACACATTCTTGCAACCTGTTTCAAATAAACAACCCAAAAAGACATGTACTGTACATCAACATACGTGTTACCTAAAAACCAGCCTTACAGCCATGTCTGTGACTGGCTGAACTCAAACTATTACAGGTGAGATTTTCTTATTGAACTTGTGAATGTTTTCAAAGAAGACGCACATTTTAAAATAAACATGCGTTTACCTTTTGGTCTAACAAGAAAAAATAATGCTGTTAGCAAAAACTTTCAAGGACAATAAATTATATGTAACCCAAAAAATTAAAAAAGCATTCATGCAGCAACATAAAACAATGACAGAAATGAAAATTGAAACACAATGATCATTATTTGGTTCCAAACATATACATACCTTCTGAAGAAAAGGAACATTCAATGGGCAGAGTGACTTGCAAAAGATCAACATTTCCTCCTTAAACTTTCTGAAGTCAAATTGCTCTATGACTTTGTGTGTACCAGTTTTCTTTTTGATGAGTCCCATGAATATAGCTTTCTATTAGAGCGGAAACACGACATATACAAATGTAAAATGAGGACAATAATTACCTTCAAAATGTATAAGCCTTTCATGCAAAATAAATTGAAAAACATTTACTGCAACATGGCAAGTTATGACACAACATTGTATACCACACAGAATTTCTAAAATGAAAATGAATACAATTTTTGTAACTCTGAGGAACAGTGTTGCTTTAGGTACTAAACTCACCTTGCCAACCATTGGTTTGGGGAAGTATTGTTTCAACACCTTTTCTGCCATGTCAAACTCACCATTCTTAATGAGAACTGACACCATCTAAAAGTAGAAAAAATAAATTCTCATGAAATTTTAACCCAAGAATCATTTCAAGTGATCCGAATAGAGTAAGCTGAACGCACAGATACACAATGGACAATTTGACTCGTTACACGTGGGGCCTACAGTCTACTTTTTACCACCACAATTTTGCAAGAAAGTTAGTATAATGTTAACATCCTTCACTGTTAAATTCAAGCTGTGTTTAGCTCCATTACCATAAAGAAGAATCTGTAAAGAATCTGTAACATATTTACTGCTCCGTAAACTGCTACTTTTTCCCCCACGCTTTTGAAAACTGTGGCGTGGACAACAATGCGGCTTATCTATAGTTTTTTTTGCTGATGGCCATCAGGGGGCGCAGGAGGTGTAAAAACAACAGACACAAGTGGTCAATGCAAAGAAGAAGACGCTACTTTTAGGTGCACTCGATTCAAAACGCAGCACAAAATGCAAAATATTTCATCATGCCCTCATCATGGTAAGTACACAAAGAAAAGCATATGATGCAGCTCTTAAGGTGAAAGCAATTAATCTGTCTATCCAGACAGGAAATACCGGTAGAGCTGCTGCATGGAATCTAGGGGTTAATGAATCAATGAATGAATCAGGGATCACAAACGCAGATGGCCTGAACTAGAAAATATTTTTGAGGACTGGGTGAAAACACTGAAAGCAGACGGCCGACTGAAGCAGATCCGACTGAAAGCTAAAACAATCGCCAGCGAAATGTGTATTGATGATTTTAAGATTTAGATTTATCAGACAAAAAGATCTGTCTATCAGGGTGCAGCAGACTGTCAGTAACTCCATCCTGACTATGAGGAAAAAATAGCAAACTTCCAAAAATTCATCCATCCATCTTCAACCGCTTATCAGGGACCGGGTTGCGGGGGCAACAGTCTCAGGAGGGATGCCCATATTTTCCTCTCCCCCAGCTCCTCCGGGGGGATCCTGAGGCCTTCCCAGGCCAGCCGAGAGACATAGTGCCTCCAGCATCTCCTAGGTCTTCCCCGAGGTCTCCTCCCAGTAGGACATGCCCGAAACACCTCCCTAGGGAGGCGTTTGGGAGGCATCTGGAGCAGATTCCGAGCCACCTCAGCTGGCTCTGCTCGAGGCGGGGGAGCAGCAGCTCCTCCCTGGTGACTGAGCTCCTCACCCTATCTCTAAGGGTGCGCCCCCCCACTGTACGGAGGAAACTCATTTCAGCCGCTTGAATCCGGGATCTTGTCCTTTCGATCATGACCCAAAGGTCATGACCATAGGTGGGAGTAGGAACGTAGATTGACTGGTAACTCCAAAGCTTAGCGACTCAGCTCCTTCTTCACCACGACAGACCTATACAGCGACCGTATCACTCCGGTCGAGAACCATGGCCTCGGATTTAGAGGTGCTGATCCTCATCCCATTGCGTCACAATCGGCTGCAAACAGTCCCAGTGCACGCTACAGGTCTAGGTCTGATGAGGCCAACATTGTCCGCAAAAAGCAGAGATAAAATTCATTGAAACAAAAATAGCTGAGAATTCCATGGGACCAGACAACATCAGAAATATGAATGAAATACCTTTAAAAGTTTGACCTGGCTCAACTAGAACTGTTAACGAGACATATGCATCACCCATTATGGTGAAAACAATGGCCAAAAAACACATACCATGTCTTTGAGGGAAATGCATACATTCTCAAAATCCTGCGGTGGAATACTGAATTCCTTGTTAATATTTCCCAGCAAAATTAAAGCTGATTCCAGAGGACTTATCTGGTCAGACTCAAATGATGCATCTGAAAAGAAAGACAAAGCAACATTCAGTGTTTGAATCACAACGATAGGATAGGATTCATCTGAAGTTTAAAAGTCTTGGATTTGGATTCACAACTTGGTTGTGGAAAGAAGCCTCTACGTCATATCACAGTGAAGTCTTGTGGTTGCTGTACTTACATACAATGTCCAAATATGACATTAATTTTATTGCATACTGTTTTAAATTATTAAAAATGTCTTGAGAATAACTGTATTATCCTGGATTATCAAATACAATAATAATAATAATAACTAGAACACTGCTAGTTGCCAATGTACACTGTACTGCATCTTTACCTTTGCACCATCTACTGTTCGAATAAAGGAAATTACTGTATACATATAGTAACACATAAAACATAGTCACAAAAACACACATTGTTACTGAGAACACACTGATGAAAGCATTAATATTAATGTTACCCAGGTTTTCACCATCGTTAATACGGGAGAGGAACTGCAGCACTCGGATCTTGATCTGTGTGCTCTCAGTGAGCTCCAGAGGACGTTCCAGGACACCTGCAACAAAACAACGCGTTTGTCATTCACCCCTGGAAATCTGTTAGAATATTAATAAATTATTCACTTACACCGTTGTCTTTTTTTTTTTGTTTTTTGGTACTCTCTTCCAAGTTTTTAAAAACGTTTCTGAACAATCGTCCGAAACGACACTGCTGAAACATTTTGAGGTATCTGGTAAATGGGGCGCTGGGTTGATGTATCTTACTCACCGTTAAGTATATTTCTTATTCCTAAAAAGTCATTGTACTGCTCATTTTGAAAAAAATCTAGCGCCAGGGAATAATAGTGATCCAACAGCCAGCGGTTAATCACAGGCTCGACACCAGTTAGACTGCTGCTCACGACTTCCTTTGCCGCCATCGTCGTATCATTTCTTCTTCGCTCCTCGATATTCACGCCACATGAACGGAAACAGGAAACAGTGACCGATTTTTTGGGAGGGGTGGGGCGGCGGACGTACACGCCCCCCAGTCTGATCGACATCCTCCTGACCAATTACACAACAGCAAAAGATTCGAACCTACCCAATCAGATGCGTACCAGGAAATTTATATGCGCAGAAAATCTCGAAATTATAAAATTATCACAAAGTTATTAAATCATCCAAAAATGAAGGAAAGATAAATAGAGTGTATTAAAATATATTTCGTTTTTCTGTAAACTCTTGGTTTGGCCCCTCCCCCTCCCCGTTCCACTACCGCATTCCGAGGATAAGTGAGGTCACAGTTCAAAGCCTCGGACATCGAACAGAAAGTGGGTTTACTCCCTAATGCAACTCACCCGAATGACGCTCTCTCAACAGTCTTACGAGACTATTAATTAAATGGAAATGAATTTGGTCAAATTCCCATTTTTTCTTATCTGTGAAAATGTACTTAGGAGTGAAATGGAGACGTCACATGTCTTCAACAGACGTTTAAAAAAGAAACAAGAACCAATGCAGTCAGACTGCAACATCCCACGACACCCCCGAATTCAAAATTTTACCCTACTTGCATAGGTCAAAAATCAAAGCTAGTGCTCTGACCTGCTGCCACTGAACAAAGCAAAAGCTCTGATCTATGGTTTTACTCTGGCCTTCTCCCTCATCTTTCTATCTTATCCAGACTCAAAATGTGAATTTTTCTAAATTCCTGAATTGAGAAAATGTAAATTCCCATAAACTGCTGCAAGTTACTTTTTCATTTGGATGCACTATATATTTCAGTGTAGTATTTCAAATTTACATAATGTCTTGAATGGTTTCATCATTGTCAGCAGAGTGCGCTCTCTGCATTACATTCCACTGTTAATCTGTATCCGTCAAGAGTTGAAGTACTGATGTGATTTGAAGATTTGTTTTTCATGTTCTAATGAAAAACACACTTCCCATGGCATCCAGAAACAAAACCCACAAGCGGAGAAAACAGTTGTACATGATTCACAATCACAAGTTTTAATTTCATCAAGTTTATTATGTAAAATAATGACAATAAATATTTAAGACATTATAAGATTGGGATACAGTATATTCATAAAAAACATTCAGCTGATACTGGTCAACCTTATAATTAGTTCAAACAGCTAAAGGACTTTTGTTATTGGGGAAACAATCTGATTGAAAATTGTTGTTCCTTCATAAAACTTTTTGACCCCATATTTTCTGCCCAGATTTCCTGAACTGCATTGAATAAAACCTTTGTAGTCATAGAATTCAGTGCACCATTCCCTGTGGTTGTTGTGTTATAGTAACTTATACAGCAGAAGGTGGGAAAAATGTAATTAGTGATAAATCCCTTTTTAAAAAAATCATTATTCTGATTCTGTTGCTGAGCATGACTTCAAAAGTCATTCTGAAACAAAATCAGAATTTAAAACACAACTACAGCATCTGAGCTTTGTCAAAAGATAGGACTTTTCCTTTTCTAAATCAACAACCGGTATTCCTGAAAACTGCTTGTTAATGCCAAATACTTTAATCAGTCAACAGCACCTTATCTATCAATCCACAATTATTTCTGATGTTCTCTCACTAAAGGTTTAGCAGCATATTAGAATAAACAGTTACTGTACCGCAATACTCAATATTTACGCTAATTCTCATTTTTGTTTTTCAATTTTTGGATTTTGTGTAATTTTTTCCAATTCATTTAAGCTTTTTAACTAATGTTATAATATTAACAAATTTGAGCAAATACTACTGTTTTTTTCTTGCAAGGCTTTTGTACATATAAATGAAAGAGATTGTACTTGACCTTTATGGACATGCTTGAGGACATCTCATCGTTTTGCACCTCATAAATGAAGGAGTACACTGAGCATGACTGGAAAATGGACTTTAAGGAAAAATAATATTTTTCCAATGTTTAGATGAATACTGTCACTGAATTGATCTACTCCAGTAGAATAAGAAAAGAGACCAGCATTAATTAAATCCCCTGATATTAATATTCCAAAGTTTTCTAAGTTTTACACTGTGATAACAGCATGTTATCATAGCTGTACAGCATCAAACGTCATCATTTAGTGTAAACAATTAGACACAGTTCCTTCTCCTCAAACCCACAGACAAGACCAAACAGCAGAAAATTGTCCAATGCATGATAAAAAAAATTAGACATTGAGAATGAAGACACACTTACTGACAATACATGGACAACATCAAACCAAACAAGAACTAAAAATCCTGATCTCACGGCTGATGTAAAAATGGGACAGCTGTCACAAAACGGATTAAACACTTTAATAAATATGGCAATAAGGACAAAATCCATTCATGTTGATAAATTCACTTAACTGCACGAGTATAAAGGCATGGATATATGTTTTTTTTTAACATTGTGAAGACACTGCCACTGCCTGCCACTGGGCATTCCAGGCCTGAAGTATGAAAGATAAGCCAGGTATCTGCTGAGCTCCCTGTGCCTTAGTAAAGCTGTATAATGTGCCTGGCCCCTCCCCTCCATCCAGCAAAGCAGGTCCTTCGTACGTCTACAGACTGACTCCACAAAGGAGCTAAAGTCTGTCGACTAAAATGATTTCACAATGAGCAAAAGGAGGTTATACTAGGGTTTTTAAATTTCCTTTTCACAATGCGGCACCACATGGTGGCCAAGGAGCATGCAAAGCCATTATATCTGAATGCTGGCTCTGATATGCGTTTGTATGGTTGCTTTTCAGAAATAAAATACTATGATAAAGCCTCTCTTGTCCAAATGCATATGGATTCCTTATATATACATAGATAACCATAGATAACCTGCAGTTTACAGCAAACATATTTTGACCATTCATACATAACAACATTCGGTTAGTTCAGCAGCCAAGGTTGTTCAACCTGAATCACTTATTTAGTGTTTTGGACATTTAAGGGATGCGATGTTGAGCAGCATGTAGGAATGGTAGAATCGCAAATTTATGGATATGAGTACAATTAATACAAATCAGTATTTTTTTTCGCCTAGATGAAGATACAGAGTTAACATCTCCAGTAAGTCAATACGGCCAGGCTTTGAGGAATAGTCACTATGCTAAAGAATCCCCCCCCCCCCGTTTCAGCCCAAGAAATTAAAAATGACAATGGAGGTGAAGACAGAAAAACAACCACTCTTTTGCTTTGTGTAAAAATGATGTTTGTTCATAGTAGCCTGTTCATTATTCATTTGAATATACTGTAGTGAAAGCCATGATTCCTGTCTGAGATCCAGATAAATTGAGGCATTATAAATGTACATACAGGCAGCACAGTTCCAGGTCTGATGTCCATTCAACTCCTTATCCACACCTTTTCTCAAATGCCATATAAGTAATGCAGTCCCTGACTGACTGGGTCCAGTGGTGCAGGTTCAAGCATTTCCCCATTGAGACTTTATCTGAGTCCAGTAATAATTAAAGATTGATGTTTGTCCACGCTCAAAAACTAACAAACAAAAAACCCAAAAAACAAATCTTGAATCTCATGTGGAGAGCAAAGAAATACTGCTTAAGTATTTACCTTAAGAAGGTACATGAGTCAGGTTGAAACTCCACCTTGGACGGTTTCACAAGGAGTAAAAGTCTCACATGAGTTACATACTGCATGCTTTACATTAAAACACACAAACAAACCAATAACCTGCTCATGTGGGAATCAAAATTCCAGTTGTTCAACAAACATGGAGACCAAAGGTCTACATCCTCAGGTGAGAGTGAGTTCATAAACTTTTAGCAGGGCTCATGGTTTGCTGGGGTCTTGCTGGGGTCCCACAGGTTCAGCCCATCTCCCCTGTCACCCACACGATGGATTGAGTCAGGGAACAAAAGTCAGTTTTATCACAGTCTAAGGAGGGCATACAGGACATCTTGCTTAATACAGTCATGTTTTGGTGAGCCCCACCAGTCTGTTTTTTTTCTCAGACCGAAAACTCAGACCCGGTGCGACGACCATAGGTCAACAGCAGCAGGCGCCGAAGACGCAGGCCCGTGAATGGATTGCACCACAGCAGTGAGGGTGGGCCCCCAAATACAGCTTTCATTCCATCCCATCTCATATGACGCTCCCATGTGGGCTTCTCATTTTTAAGACGTTCAATTTCCTGTAAGCAAGCAATAGAAAACCCTCTTTAAATAAAATGGTCTTCATTATTTTCTCTTTTCTTTGGGTCTTTAGCATGCAAGAATGCTAACACATGCAGTCTCATGAAACCTGACAAAAACCTGTATTAATAAATACAACATCATTATCAACATACACTCCGCCAATTTGGGTTCACTTGTATTATTCCTTGATGCCCTCTTATTATAGTGACCTTCCTTACTACACACAGTCTGCTGAGAAGAACAAGGCTTTCAGGGTGTGATGGACACTGACCGTTTCATCATTGCAGATGGAGTGGATCTGTGTGCCAAACATTACAGCTGTGAACGTGAGGAAGAGGATGGCTTCTAGACAAAGGAAAATCAGCAGCAGCACTGACACCCCAGGAGAGAAGTCACTGCATTCTGGTCACAGGAAGACAGGCAGAAGCATTATTTCATGCTAAACATTGGAAATGCATAATAAGTAAATTCATAGAAATATTTTTTTGAATTAATGTTTTACTAATTCTGGCTGTTGAGGGCCTAAAATAAAATTAAGAAAAACAAAAAAAACACTGACCCTAATAAAATCCTGCCTATATAAAAGAGCCAATGCATACTTTAACATATTTTTGAGCTATAAACAAAATGTTACTTCATTTTCTTAAAATGTACCAATTCTGTCAATAATAGTAATTTTTATTTGTAAATGTATTGGCATATCAATGTGTCAAAAGACAAAGGAGAAGATCTAAACATATTTTCTAAAAATTGCAAAAAAGGAGACATCTTTGTTTAATCTGGACTGCTTGTTTAAAGTCAGAGCATTAACTTGTAGAAGGAAGTCCAGCCTGGAGAATAGAATGAAATATTATCCACATTTCCTGTGGGAAGTGGGATAAGATCAATGGCAGCTCTGCTTAGATTGTGTGGTACAACTCCAATGACTTGAAAAGACCTTGAAACAATATAAAATCTGTTTCCACTCCAACTCAGATCTTAGCAGTTTCAAGCAGTTTTCTTGCACAAAAGGTTGCTACTAAACTCCATCTTTGTAATATTCTGTATTTGTCCAATAGTATTTGCAATAGCATATTCAAAGCTGTAAAACAGAGAGGACCTACCATTCCACTGGGCTTTAATACAGGTTACAAAGTGCATACCACTGAGACCCAGGGCATGGGCAGAAATCAAGGCTATGTACATCTGCAGATAGAAGAGAGGAGAGAGACACTACTGACCATATGTCATTTAACAAAGGTTAACTTTCTTAGTCATTAATTATTTAAACACAAATTAACAAATAGGAATTACTGTGAAATGTGCATTCCTATTCCTTACCACACACATTGATGAAACTACATATACTACTCTATGAGTTTTTGAGTACTTACCGTGAATAGAACAAAGAATCTTTGATTCTTTTCTCCTACACAGTTATTGACCCATGGACAGTGGTGATCCATCTTTCTGATGCATCTTTTACAAATACTGTAACCAGATGAGAAAAGAGGTTCACATGTGAAAGAATTAGTGCCAACATCATCAAGTATACTGATCCTGTTTACAGCAAATATGCAGATACAGATGCTGCATGATGAAGATGTCACAACTTAATTGGCTACATGGAGACCGACCTGCAGTGGTGGGCTCTCTCAGGCTTTATGCTGCAGCACTTGGGGCATTTGTAGATAACTTCACCAGGTTTCAGCTGTAAGCTCTCCATGTACTCCTTGGTTGCATTGCCCTTTGGAACTGCGCCCTAAGAGGAATGTAAAACAGATAAAGAAAAAAATGCCAGTCTTTAATGTCATGCATGCGTTTGAATCAGTAGCTAGAGTGTGCATTCTTAATGTCCCTTCGGGGATCAAACCAGTATATAAAATTAAATTTAAAGAAACTAAGTACTGGTAGATTTTGCCATTACTACATAATGTGAAGTTTAATATGCATTTTTATATTGTTTTGTGAAAAAAGCACCCACCATTTGGACATACTGCTGTAATAATCACTTGCTCTTAAGTAAGACTGGATGCTTTATTTTGACTGAATTTGCAAGAAATGCTTTCTCCTTTTGTTTGACAAAAAGCAAGGCACATTACATTTGAATAGAAGTAATCTCTGGTGATTCTTAATGTGGCTGTAACTATCAGTGAAATGCATGAATAAACCTAAAACCTTGACAGCTCACTTGAACACTCAGATATTACAACTGCACAACCTTCTGTGCATAGTTTAATGGCTTTAAATATTATTTGTAAGGCTTTGCTGTTAGATAGCATCTATGCAGCTTTCATGACACATCAAGTTTATGAGTCAATGTTTTCACAAAATTACCAAACTATTTGACCTACATTACACAAAGCATGAATTAGTGAGCTCACCATGAGTAGCTACGAGGAGTTACAAATATATTACAGTGTGATTCTTGTAATTTGACATTTGTTTGTGAATTTATTCTCTCACTGGCTTTTAGTGTGGGCTTTCCTCCATCTTCAGTCTCAATCTTATGGGCTCTTGGATTCATTAACATCTTACCGGGTCAGTCATCATGGTGCGCAGATGTGAGGCCAATGCAAGGACAGCCAGGGAGTTGAAGGTGGCCCCATTTAGCAGTGAGTACCAGAAGCTCTTACTGGGCAGCAGCATGACAAAGTTCACCACAAATTCAGCATACAGCACCAGGAACCAAGTTATGGAGGCACACACCATCCCACAACTGTCCTGGATGAACCACACTGAGCGGTTCCCTGCTGTGTGGCCTGCATGGGAACCTCCGACAATCACTCCGGCTGACAGGCTCCCTGATTCAACATCAGATCCAGCTGACAACAGCGGGTGGTGCTGCTCCATGTCTCTTAGTCGGTGGTTTGAAGTTTGCATCCTGCCTAAGGAAATAGAGAAAGCATTCAAAAGAAAATTTAGTGCAATTGTCTTTATCTTCTCACAATAAAAAGGACTAGACAATATTTCATAGATTATACACCAAATGACAGCCACACAACCTGTACAAATATAAAACAATGTTTAAGTGTGCTGTGTGATAATATTCAATTAACTTATCTCACATTAGCCCTTCATTCATAAAATAAAAGTGTTGAGGGCCAGGCAGAGAAAGTTCACATTTCATGTAGTAGAGTGTTTGGGGAAAAGACAAATGGTCACCAGAAATTTAATTTAATCAGCACTACACACAGCACAGTGAGCACACAAAAGCACACAGAAAGTATTACCAACACCTAAAAAGAATAGAAAACAACCCACCATGAATATACAAATAAAAAGGCATAAATAGGCATTGGAAAGTAAAGTTTATATAGTGTTTGCAGAACAGAACTCAAAGCAAAGAAACAAAAACTCAAAGACATATACCGATAAAGGAAAGGCATGTGGCTGTACATCATCATACTATCTTTGACAACCAAGTTTACATAGGTGCTTCATTCTTGGAATGAAAGTCAGTAACATACCTACAAGAAATTTTTTTCATGGGAGAATCTTGTTTAACATGCCTTTCCACTTTCACAATTGATCAACTGTATTCATTTTGCTAAGGAGAGTTACTGCTTTCATTTGTTGGTGTGGTGTCCCAGTAAATTCTAATGTAACGATATCAAGTGAAGGGCTTCACCCTTTTATTACATTTAAATGAAATAATACATCTCCAGTGAGACAGGTGGTGCAGGGATAAGCCCTTTAATCTTAACTTGACTGGTCAGTCAGGCAACCTTCCAAACACCACACTGGTGGTGGTTTCTGCTTGCATACAAAAACTTTACATGTTAGAAGACTATCAAAAAAAAGTGTTGGAAGACAGAAATGCAAATACAGTCCGTATTAGAGGCCTGGGAAGCTGATACCACAGGGGCAACACGACTGGTCAGGTAACCTGTGATTACTGTATTATAAGGGAGAGTAATGGTGACATATCTTACAATATCAATGATTCTGATTCAAGTCTTTCTATGCTGTATATAGACTGTTTTAAAAGACAGTGTTCACAAACAATTGGCTTTTTAGATCATATATAATATTTAAACTTTAGGCCGGTTATAACATGGGCACTGCTACTGAAACACAAATAAAAATTCTCAAAGAAAATACACGGTCAAATAACACTGACCTTAAATCTGATCTGTTGACTTGAAAATACTTACCTAAAGCATGAGAATTTTTGTGCCAACTGAAAATCAGCAACGTTCTATTTATACTATTTTACAAATAATAATGAGTCAGTGATTTCCTCTTTTTAACACACCATATGAGCTAACCCGGAAACCTTGCTTAGGATTTGAAGAGACTGACAGTATCTTGACAATTCTCCTTTCGTTCAACTACTCTTTTAATGGAACACTACATATTAGCATTCAATATGGCACGCTTTCTTAAACAGAAAAGCAAGTTATTCACAAAAAAATGCAGTTTAAGAAATAAAGTTCACATTAAATACAGTTTAGTCACAATTTGAATGCTTCCTTTTTCCTCGTGAAAGCCAGAATGAGGAATGTAACACTTCCAGCTTTTGCATTATGAATGAAGACACATTATGTTAGCTGTGTGACACTGTTGTGTCACACACACACACAGACACAATGTGCGTGTGTTTAGTCTGTAGGCCTTAATATGTAGCTAAATGTTATGGTCATATGATGGTTGTAAATTTGCTGAACTGTACATGCCTGTAGGTGTACGTAAATTTCAACTATCTCGTGGCAAAACAGCAAAGTAAAGACTCTCAGGCTGTGATCACACAACTGGAGCAAGAGTTTTATTTTTTTTAAAAAGTTGGATATTATTAACCTTATGCAGATAAGTTTCATTACAGGACTGTTGGCTTCATATTTGTTTAGTACATAATTGTTAAATCGAATAACTTGAAAAGTATAAAAAGGTGTAAACTTCAGTGTTACCACAAACAAACTGGTACAATGTCTGCATCCTCTCAAGATGAATCCATCAGTGCGATGTCTACTTTGCAAGCGCTTTTCGCCCAAGGAAAGAACAAAAACAATCCTCATAATGTCTGTTCGTGTACATGTGGTGACATCGACAATATTTTGAGCAGATAGTCTCACAGTTATAAGATTGTTTAACTCCGAGGTGGTGACTTCATCATATCCGGGGTGTTCAGACCTATGTCCGAAATGAGTAACTACAGCGGCAATAAAAATACCAAGCAATTACGAACACACATCGATTACCTCTAATTATTTCTTAAATACTACTGCGGTTGTCTCCAGCCTCACCTGAAACCAACGGCACATAAATAAGATTACCTGTACAAATATGTGGACTGGTCTGTGCAGTTACACAGAAACGTAACTAAAAAATTCGCATTTTTCAGAGAAAACACAAATACTCTGTATATTATATTGTATCTCAACATATTATTTATAAAGCTGTGATTTAGATTACAGCCCTTTATCGAATTCCTACAGCACTGCTATCTGTAGAGGGCATACCCACAGGGCACGGACGCTAGCTAGCTACACAAATCTAATGTATCCACAATGGATGGTAAATACCATTTGCTAAGTAACATTAGCCACGAACAGAAGCTAGCACGGCTATGATGCTAACGCTACATACGAGCAACCAGAGAAATAACAGAGCTTCCCCACTGACGGCTGAGTCACACACCTTAAATCTTGTCGTTCCTTTGGTTAGGAGTGCCTTTTTAATACATTTCGATGTCCCGTTTGAGCAAAAGCCCTGTTCCGACACAGCAGTACCCTCTGCAACAGCATCAACACATCACTCTAACAACGGATTGACAATATAGGAGGCACTTCCTGGATCGACCTCGGGTTTCTCCGACATTGTTCGTGACTGTCCGGAGATACAAAGGTCAGAGGTACAGTATTTCGGTTCTGCCACAGCGCCACCCCGTGGATTGTGATAGAAATGTAACTCCACAACTGCAATATCTTAATTTCTCCACTCGACAGTGCTATTGGCCCAAAAATTAAATAAATAAATAACTCATAGAACCGAATGAGGAAATGTTGAATTGTGTTTAAATACAAAACATTTTGGTCTAATAATAAATAATAATTATCTAGTTTTTAAAAAGGACAGTTATGTTACACAAGCATGCATCAGTATGTATAAGCATACAAGTAGAAGAAGAAGAAGAAGAAGAAGATACACTTTATTGATCCCCTAGGGGAAATTACATTTGTCACTCAGGTGTACATTTGTTACATTTTTTTGTGTTAGTTTTTCACACACTATGTATGTACAGGCCCCTGAAACAACCACAGCACACAAAGGGGCCTGTAATCATGCAGTTAGTATACAACACAACATCAAGCTGTACATCGGGAGCCTGAGTGACGGGCAGCAGCTTCCTGGAGTGCGCCCCAATAGAGCAGCTTGTAAGGGGGACGGCGCCTTGCTCAAGGGCGCCTCGGCAGTGGCTGGGAGGTGAGCTGACGCCTCCCTCACACTCCGGAGATGTTCTGGCGGGAGCGGGAATCGATCCACCGATGGCTGGGCGATCTGTCTTCAAGACCTCTGCTCTACCGCTGAGCCACTGCCGCCTGAATGTATATGAATGAAGCTGAAGCTTATTGGCCTAAAGTTTCATCGATGTATATTTGATTTATTCTTTTTTAGCTGGCAAAAGTTATTTAGAGTCGCGCCCAGAGTTTCCCCACCTCACGTCCTAACACAAGCTGAGCTCTCCGTGACCCGCGCAAGCAGATGAAGTGGATTGAGAAAATGAATGAATGAATGAATGAATGAATGAATGAATGAATTTATTTAGAGCAGAAAGGCGTTGCCTCTTCGTGAATTGTATGTTTCCTCAAATCCTTACATCCCGTGAAGCTGTGATGTATTTGTCAGTGTTTGTGCGTTGGTCCCTCCGTCCGTCCACCAAATATCTTCGCAACCATTACAGATAGAAAGATGAAACAAAAAGCAAAGGGGGTGAAAATGAGATGATGACTTTGACCTTGAAAAACTAGGTTGAGTCAAATTTTCACTTTCGTACCTTCTTATTACACATCTCAGAAACCTGATGAGATACACCGGTAATCACAAAACAAAAAGCAACATTTTCAGGAAGCCAGAGGCACAAAAATGTGATGATGACCTTCACCTTTGGAAAACTAGGTCAATGTAGGTCAGGGTAAAATTTGGAATTCAGGGGTGTCACGGGATGTTGCAGTCTCTGACTGCCTTGTTTATTTTGGCTGAATCCTTAAGGGTACCATTTCAGTATGCTATACCTTTCTGGATACTCCTTTCGGATGGATGGACGGATGGACTAACAGACAGACAGACCGACAGACCGACAGACAGACAGACAGACAGACAGACAGACAGACAGACAGACAGACAGACAGACAGACAGACAGACAGACAGACAGACAGACAGACAGACAGACAGACAGACAGACAGACAGACAGACAGACAGACAGACAGACAGACAGACAGACAGACAGACACTTTAGTAATCCCGGAGGTAAATTACGTAAAAGTAAGTTGCCTGACCAGGAGTCGTGGCGGTGAGAGTGCTGAATCCTAACCACTAGACCACCAGTGAAAGAACTTCACTGGGAAGATATACAGTATTTCACATAATTAGAAAATATAATTCTGGATGTTTATTCTTATTTAATTTCATTTATATCTACTCCAATCATCAAATTTACCAAATTTGAATGGTTCAAACCTTTACAGTGAACATCCACTATCTATTGGTTTCTTTTGCTATTAATGATGAAAATATATATCTTAAGGTGCCCGTAGGAATGGTACATATTTAGGTCAGTGAATTTCCAATCCATTTTTACGCTGAAAAATTCCACAAACTTTATTGAGTGTCTTTCTGTCAATAATACAAAGAGATAACAGATTATGAAGCTGTCCTGCCATGTGTCTCGAAGATGCATATTGAAGGCTCTGGGCCCCTGGCCTCTCCTGTACTCACTCAGAGCTGATAGCAGCGGTATGTTTTAGAGTGAGGGAGAGGAAAAACACCCAGCAATCCTCTAAAGCAGCTTAAGGGCTGACAGGAGACTGACGCCCTGTTCATATCCATCTCTCTCATCTCTCTCTCTCTCTCTCTCTCTCTCTCTCTCTCTCTCTCTCTCTCTCTCTCTCTCTCTCTCCTCTCTCTGTCACCCCCCCTCCTCCTCTCTATGTCCATTATGGCTACATTAGCATCTGATTGACTGCCAGAAGAGCAGCCGCATACAAAGTGTCTACTGGTTGCTTATGCTCCCAAGGGCTCTGTCCTTATCATTCTGTACAACTACCAGAAAATCTCCCACTTGGACAAAGCACCACATTGGCCACATTAAATAATATGAAGAGAAAGTGAGACAAGCAGGGGTATTTGGTTTTAACTTTTGTTGTAATCAGGACTCTTGTATCTGATTAAATAATGAATGCTAAGTGCTCACATAACACATCTCCCATTGGGGGCTTCGAGTTACCATGTGCATTATTATTTTGGCACAGTCTATCCACCACAACCCTTTGTTGATATGACATCATTTTGAGTGGACTGAAGTGAAGCTAAGTGAAGTGGAAAGTAGAGTGGTTTGGAGCAAGTGTGCAATGTCCTCTTGCATGGCTTTTTTTTTTGGTGCGTTTGAAAGAGAATGGAGAAAAAAGAGGTGGGGCTTTGTGTGCATCAGAGGAAGAGAGAATATATTTGGGTAATAGGAAATAAAGAAAAAGCAAGCAAGACAAGAGATAATGTCAGATTCAGACATTACCATGAAGTTATGAAACAGAACCCATGCAAAAAAGCTTGCCTCTGAAAATGTGGAGAATATTGATTTTTAGCATCATTATTTCCTTAGAATTAATAGTTCAGACAGTCCAGAGACCAATTTTTTTTGTATGCTGCAATAAGAGATGTCAGGGAATGAGAAGTCTTGAGCGTCCACCATGATATGGCGATGGCTTTGACAGATTACCCTTTATCCAAGCATAGGGCTTAATCTCAGCTTCAACCAACTTCACTTCAGCCTCGCAAATCCAATCTGGAAGCATTTCAGAGGATTGTCTGAGAAGGGTAATCTGTTGGCCTCTCTAAAACTGTGAGAGTAAAACAAATGAGGGCCAAGATTGTTTGCCATCTAGGCTAACATTTGTGTATGTGCATGTGAATAGAATTTGCACATACAGTTATGAAATGTTACAGAAAATTTTACAGACAGTGAAATTTACAAGATAACAGATAACTGATAAAGATTGTTAAAGGTCACGAGTGCACCACTCGTACAGAAAGCTCCAGTGTATTAATTGGATGTCATTTGAGATTCAGGTGACAAACATCCCAATAATACATTTGATACCTTCTTTTTTCTCTGAAAGGGACAGGAAGGTAGGATTACTGCGTTCAGGATTTATAGTAGCAGGAGGAGCCAACTGGAAAACAAGTACCTCTTCAGTACACATAAGCAGATAACTGAGGCCCAAACCTGCAGCATTCAAATGGAATGCATCTTCACCTGATAGACCGTCATTATTCTGCCAACATGTCACTTTTCATTCTTATCAACCCCCCTCAGGTTCTTTTGAACCATGATGTGATAGGATTAAAGCTAAGCTTTTACCGCAGCAGATGCAACACATCCTTTTGCCCATCTCAGTCTAACACTGAATGTGCACTGCAGCGCAACAGAAAGCCTTATTCCACTGGACTCCAGTATAACATTAATGTTTTAGTGCTAGACATTCATAGGCTCCCCTTTAGATATGTAGTCAGGGGTCATTTTGTGTTTCTCAGACAGAAAATATCAGTGGTTCAGTGGAAATCAGTGGAAATGTGGTTTATTCATTTAATATGAACCATCTATGAAATATATGGTTTATATTATCTAATATTATCTTATATCATCTAATTTATTTTTCTAAATTAGATGAAAACAGTGATTCCATGTAAGCATTCCATGTATCCATGTGTGCACAAAAATGGTTTCACACACACACACACACACACACACACAAACACACACACACACACACAAACTTTATGTGGACGTTTTTGGAGACGAGACATGATTCACGGTCCACCCTGCTGCTGCACGCTGCACCGTGAACGAGACCACAGAGTGGACCAAGTCCATCAATGATTCAACAAAGAAAGACTTTCTCTCCCTCTCTCCCTTTCCCCTCAGTGTTTAGCCTCATAGTGCCACAAACAGACGACACCTCCAGACTCCCTGATACACCTCATACTCCCTCCTAAACTAACCAGGTCAAACCACTTAAAGCAAGCTGCACCGTCCAAATATAAGCCACATCCAAATAATCTTTGGCTTTTAAGAGATTTCTTTCTAATAACTAGTAACAAGATCATTTACGACTAGCAGCATGATGATCCTGTACCTTTTAGCAGTTTATCTCCCATACTGACATCCATCAGAAAGAAAGACGAACTAAAGTGTCTGAATAGGAGCATTCTGAGGAAAAGGGTTGCAGAGAATTTTGAGAGGATCATATTTGGACCACTCAACTCAGTGGGCTGTGGGTACTGCTGCTATGCACAAGGAGGTTAAAGGACCTTGCTGACTGAGGCCTGTCTATTGCCTTCTACATGGTAGAAAGTTGGTGCTTGAATTCCTTACAGTGGCTTCAAAGTTGGACCTTTTAGCCAGTTGCCTCCACATTAAGTGTATTGGACATTTTTACCATTTTTTTCTTATGTACAGCAGCCATGCAAATGTATAAATTTTCCCTTTTCTCTGCAGCTATTGCCTGTCTGGAAATCCAACAAGCAAACATCAAGTATGGGCTAATTTTCTTTTACAAGTGTTCACAGACATATTATTTGTCTCGTACTGCTTTTTGTGCAAGCCAGCATGTTGCTCACATTATTATTTAAAGCAGGGATCCAAGACTTTTGAACCACATTCCATCTTCACATCACAGCAAAGTCGACTTATTTCTAATTTCTGTTACCCACAGATTTTTTTACTGGCACAACGAGGCCCGCTCAATAGTGCCCTCTGGGTCCTCTGATCACTCCAATGTAGTTGAAACATATGATGGGTATAGCATAGACATGTGGACAAAATTGTTGGTACTTCTCTCTTAATGACAGAAAAACCCAAAACCATGTCTGATTTTCTTTGGTTAGTTTTCAGTAGACTTTTATTTGTTATTACTTTTGTCAGTTTCAATCAGTTTCATTGACCATTGTGGGCTTTTCTTTCACTAACAGAGGGGTACCAAAAATTTTGTCCACCTGTGAGTATCTCATATATATACCTACACATGCATTAGGCTTTACCATTCAAAATTTACTATATACACGTGCATATATATATTTGCATGTGCCTTTTATTAAACAAGGGAAAGGTGAAACTATACATGTTGGGACTTTTAAATACACAGCTCATTATGTTGAGCAAACAAACCAAAAATTACTACAAGCCCTTTTGGTCAGACTGCATTCGTATTTAGCCGCTATGTTTGTTACCTGTATAACAGAATGCTGTTATGCTTTCATGAAGCAAAACATTCGATAATATCAGAGGAAAGTGCAGTCACTGTTGCAGCTTTCAGCCGGATTTATCAAGAGGTCTGACAGAGGATATTCAAGAAGTGCATCAATGCACTTTCAGGAAAAATATCTTACTACTCGTGTACTTTTAACCAGTCTCACACGCACTGGTAAGTGCTGTCAGGATCCATTTTCTGCTGCAACATTTATTCCATATAATGAAAATACATGATGGATGACAGCATCCATTAAAAGATACATTAGAAGGCATTATGTTGCTTAACCCTGGAATTTTAAGACATTGTTAATCTGGATTATAGCATTTGTAGATAATTTCAAAGCATCATTTGGCAGAGGCTCTTCACCAAGCTATTTATGTCTCCTTGCTTTCCTTCCTCTTTAGCGTCTTGAGTTCAAGGATGCTTTTGCTTATCTTTCACTTTAACTTCAGCTTGTACTCAGAAGTTGTCTATTATATTATTTAAACTCTTAAAATAGTGTGATAACATGTGAAATTGTGACATTAATAATAAAGAAGACAAAAATAACACAAACCTATTTATATCTATCTCTCTATCTCTCTATCCATCTATTTATCTATGTCTGTCTGTCCGTCTGTCCGTCCGTCCCCCCGTCTCTTTATTTCATCAAGTAAAGTCAAAAACTTAGTGAAAACAAATTTAAAAGAAATTAAAACGAGACACTCGTTGCCCTGCCAGGACTCAACAGTTCCAAATACAGTACTGTAAATGAATAGAGCACTGTACAAAATCATATTCTAGCCCTGCAATCTGAAGTTAGGGACTCATAGAAACTATGCCTAGAATATAAATGTGTTATTTCAACAAGATCCATGCATAATTTCCAGAAAGATAAAAGCAAATGTTAAAAAAAAAAAAATCCTCTCATGCAATCTTAAGATGGCAAGAAAACAAAAGTCTAGGCTCCTTCTACCAGATCTGCACTAAAATGTCTCTAACAGAGAAAGCCATTCTTCTAATATTGCAATCAGGAATGCTTATCAGCGTTTTTTTGTACAGACATAGTTCCACTGAATGATTGATGTTGTATTTATTTTTGATGTTAGGAAAAAGCAAAAAATAATATCTATAAAATGTATTTTAACTGATTTTTTGGTCTTTCCACTGTGCATCTGAAAAACCATCTTAACATATGGGCCTCCTACCTACTCTCTTCTGTATAGTATCACATATAAAGACATCCTCTGCACAGGAAATATCATTGTTTTCCATGATGTAATCACTCTGAGAGCAATCAGACCCCAGCATGTCTGAGTCATCAACACTTGAATCGAAGAGCTTATCAGGAATCTTATTATAGGAATGCAAGCAGACAGACTCCTCAGTCAATTTTACAATTTAATCCTGCAATCCTGCCTCTTAGTTGTCAACACTTCCATGTAAAGGTGATAAAGAGATTAAATAAACACAAATTTCCAGGGAGTTGTACCTACAACGTTTTTGTGTATTTGAGACTGAGATGACTTGGGTTGGCAGATTGCAATTGTATTGCTTCCTGTAGCTTCCATGTAAAGCAAGGCTTTAATAAGAAAAGCCACACCTAATAAACTGAATGATACGTTGATTTAAACATTCATGCAACAACAAACATGATGATTTATTGCCTTGCATGTAATTGAAGACCTTGTTGAAAATTATCCAGAGTGCTAGTCAAGAGGAGAGGGGTTGCCATGGAGACATATTCAATGGGAAGAAGATCTGTTTATTGAGATATTAACAACACATCTGACTCAGACTTTCAGTCAGATATTTCTGACATGGTCACCATGCATGAAACAATATAGTGTACAGAAGAAAGATAGAATGTGCTTAAGTTAATATCAAACTAACCCAGGAGATTTTATTACGCATCAAAATTGATGGAAAGTAGAAATATATCGGATGCAGTCTTGTGGAAAGCAAAGAAATAGGTTTGCCACAAGTTCCTTGGGCATTCTCTGTATTTCAGTCCATTAGCTTGACAGCACACTCAATGGATTATTAGACGTCATCCGCTTCAATAATGCAAAAAGAGCAAACCACATAGCCTTATCTGTCTCTCACCTCTCATCACAGCGGGGGCCAGCTAGGTAAACAACACATTATCCAACCGGTGATGTATGCTGCAGCTGTATGCATTCTGCAGAGTGTGTCTGATTGGCCATGTGACTCACAATTATGGACAGAGAGAGAGTAGAAATAAATGCAGCAATCTGACAAAGTTACTTTTTCCAATTGAAATATAACACATTTTCATTTTTGAAGCACACAAAGACACACAACCAGTAACAAAAATGTTTCTAGATGATTTGTTAAAGAAAATCCCCATGATAATGATAATGAATATTGTCCAAGCCCAGAAATTTTTAAAAATCTTTTAGACCCTATGGGCCTGCCAAACCATACGAACAAGCAAAAGGATTGCGTTCAATTTTGCTTTTACTGAATTGCTTTTATCCAACAAATTAGAAAAGCTGCTTTATATATTGTATTACTTGATTCCAACATTTGTTTCATTCCTCATAACAGACAGGCGACAGTGGGGTTGAAATCCTATGCAGGATTGACAAACAGCTATTGGATTAGGTTTGGGCTTTGTGATTTGGCGTCCTTGCTGACAGATACCACAACCCTGCCCACTTCGGGGGCAACACAGCAAATGATAGGATCCATGTAAATGTGAGGCGTACTGGGGCAAACCAATAGAAGTGGAACTGCTTTGTTTTCTCACCACATCTACCGAGTGCGCACATGCGACCGAAGAGGGCGCTTTCTGATAGACCTATTTAAACATCATCGATTGGGTACATGAGTGGGCAGTAATCCCTCCCCACCCACCCCCATCGAAGATAAAGTTAACAAAACAAAAACACAAATGCCTTCCTGCAGTGGACGCAATCACGCCTTTCCCTCCCTATAATTATCGTAAAAATCTCCATCTCCCCAGCGGCGCGCCATTTTCGAAAATTTAACATTTTTACTTTATTCTACCACCTGTAAAATATACGCATTCTCAGACGGGGGGAGGAGGGGCTGGGGGGGGGGCACTTGTAGCTGATTCCTGAACTGAATCACATTTTTTTAAAGAAAAGGGCCGTTGGTTCATTTTCGCGCATCCACCATCCGCGCCCTGCGAGAGACGCGCTCCGCCGCCGCCTGGTGTGGAGAGGAGAGGGGAGCTCAAAGGTAGCCCAAAGCCATTTACGGACGCATTAATTTCTAAGCCGCTCTGTGTGCATGCTTGCAGACAGGAAGGAGCATGGATAGAGAGGAATTTTCTCTGAGCAGTGCGTTGAGGGGATTTGTAAAGCTGGAGCTGCACTCCCGTGGAAACTAAAGACAGCGGCTGGAGCCCCGCGGACAGCTCGACATTTTTCACCGAGCGTTTTTTTTCCTTCTAAATTTCATCTATTTTTTAATTTATTATTATTATTATTATATTTTTTTGGAGCAGTTATGGGGAAAGAGGAATGCAAAACAATGCTGGACGCTTTGAACAAAGTGACTGCTTGTTACAGACATCTGGTCATCGCCATGGGAAGCACCTCGGACTCGCAAAACCTGCGAGAGGAGCTGAAGAAGACCCGTAAAAAGGCCCAGGAGCTGGCCGTGGCCAACAGGACTAAACTGACCTCTCTACTGAAAGACAAGACCATCAGCAAGGAGGACCGCGTCGAATACGAGCGCTTATGGGTGCTGTTCTCCAGCAGCATGGACCTCCTGGAGGTGGACATGAAAAGGTCCCTGGAGATAGGCCAGGATTTCCCCCTCAAGGTGCCGACCAGACACCTCATCCAGACAGGGATGACTGGCAGCACCACCACGGTGGCATCACGGGCCATGAGTGTACAGAACATGAAATACGAGGCAGACAGCAACATCGACACGGCCGACCTCCGGGACCTGCAATCAGAGATCTCCCAGGTGAGCCAGATGTTGGAGGAGATGGAAATGAAGGTGCAGGTGGCGCCGTGGGCTGTGGAAGCGAAGCAGGAGGCCGGTGCAGAACTGAAGTCTAATATGAGTGTAGGGAATTCCTCTGTTGGTGTCATCTCCATCTGCGAAGAGGAGCCCAAAGAGGAGGACGGGGGAGGCACCAGGGATGCTGGCTTTGCGTCCATCTGCGCTGTGCTCGCCTTTTTTGTCATCGTTACAGTCGCTGTGGTTTTGGGATATTTGGTCATCAACATGTCCTGAACTGGCCAACCCACTCTGATGGGACACCCCGTGGGGCTGCCCACGGGAGGAGCCGTCATGGTTTAGGAGCCAGCATCTGCACCGGAGAGAAGAGCTTATGTTGGCAGGGCTTGGAAGCTGCGGACAACGGGCAAAGTTATTAACCTTCTCGGATGTGTACATGTATTCGGAGGAACTGATGAAGTTGCACTAGACGAAATGTAGAGCAGTATGTGTGTCAGTCTGTGGGAGTGAGTGGGGTGCAGGTTCAGGTGAAGAAACGTGTTTTGAGGGGCCAAGGGGTCACGGTATTTTTGGAAGAGGGGGGGAAAAAAAAGTGAAATTACGTGACAGAGTCTGTCCATCAGGATGAAACACACAACACGTAATCCAAGTGGATTAGCGGAAAAGCTCATGCGTAAATGTAGCCTACTGTTAAGTATTCACTTTGATGTTCTGCTGATTGATGCTTTCAGTTTATGAATTAAAATCCAGCAAAGTTCAGAGAGCATGGGACCATTACGTCGGGAGTAGGGTTCCACAGGTCGTAAGGAAACCAATAGAGTCAACATCACCGTCGAGCTTCACATATTTTTCCTGCTCTCTTGTTAGAACAGTTTTAATGCCTTGGGACAGGATGTAGAACACATGCATCTTACTTCATTGCATTTAACAATGCGCTTCATGAGAGCTTCGACACCTCAGAGACTGTCCTGTCTTTTGGTCACACACCCTTTTCACTGTAAGCTTGTTTATGTTCAGGGGTTTTCATGCAAACAGTGTTGAATGTACACATAACATGTGAATAGAAAGATTTTACCAATCCATCAGATGATGTACATAAATAAGTATATTTATTATAATAAAATCTTAAAACATAAATGAAAACAGACCAGTACTGTGCAGAAATGACTCCCAGCAACATTTGACTTGAACACTACATTTCTGTTGTTTATGAAGCTTCTGAATGAAAGCTAAGGGTTTCAGGTTGAACCAGTTTGTATTCCCTGAAGAGCTTCTGGTATACGTACATCAGCTGGTGAGGATTATTATCTTATACATAAGCATCTTTGTGGTAAAACTGTGCAGTTCAAAATAGAAATAGGACTAACACAGATGCTTTAACTCCCTAATGGTTTTAGTTGTAAGAGTCTTTGAAGTTATTCCGGCTGTAATACAGTGAAGGGGGGTGTCTGTCTGTCAGAGCCAAAGCCTCTATGAGGGCAAGTGTTCTGGGCCAACTCCTAACAAGATTTCATGCAGGACAGTTTAGGATAAGAAATGTTTTCAAGTCAGATATTGTATAAGACAATATCAGAGAGATCTTTGCACAAAATCTGACTGCATTTCTTGTCAGCTTAATAAACTGTGGATGATATGGTGAAACAAAAAACAAGATCATATGATCCAAGATGACATAATCCATTACAATGAATTGGAACGTCAAATTCTTTTCAACTTTATAAGAAGCTTTCTTCGTTTTATGTTTTCATATACTTTTCTTTCACTCACAATTTTGAGGCAATGTTTTGACTTGTTTTCAACAAGATCAGGCATACAATAATAGACTGGAACAAAATGAATCAAAATATGACAATATTAAATGTTTAACTGATGTGTTAAAATACTAGAATAATCATGAATGGCCAACATGTCATTTCTCCATTTAAACTGTACTAATCCAACATCTCTTGAAGAACTGAAACACCTCTGGGACTAATTTGAAATTTCCAGTCTAGAATTCAGAGGATGGATCAATAATTAAGTAAATATGACTTTTTTGTCATTCTCTATTGTAATAGTATGTGAGAAAGGTATATTAAAGTGTCCATGCGCAATTTTGCAAGGGCCTCCTTCATTCAAGCCACAAAGATACTTTGACAACAGCTAGTTGGTCCTTTATTGATTCTGACTATAATCAACTGATCTTGGGATAAAGACAACCACAATTTATTATCCACCGTGTGGTTGGTGGAAAAATAGAATTGCCATCATCAGTTGATTTGAATGAAAAGTATTTTATTGCTCTGGGCTAAACAATTAGACAGAAAACTAGCTCCACATTGACTCTAGCTATCAGCTCTTCATACAGTACTTAACATGGGTTTCTGCAAACTGTGTGCATTAAGGACCCTTGGCATTTACATATCATTCAGCATGAGTTTCATACTGTGAAACCATTTATTTATAATGATGGATCCAATTAGTTTATAGCATCTTAAATAGAGAACTGAATTATTCTTTATGGGAATAATGAATTTGCAATGAAACTTTTTTTAATTTATTGACTAATTTTTTAAAAAGATGCGTAAAATATTGTAGTTTCAGTCACAGATTGTTCTCATATGGGATATTACATATTTATCCAGCAGATTACTTAAATGTCTTCTTGTTTTGGGTTTTTAACTTATTTATTTTCAGGCTGTCTTGTGTCTACTCAGCCTTTTGAGGTTTGAAACCCTTAGAGAAATATTAATAGAGCATCGGTAAGAATAAAATTTGAAAGGCAAGTTTACTTCACTCCTAAAAGCATCGAGACCTCCAAGTTGGGAGTATTTTCTGGCAAGGCTATGATGTGTGCAAATCAGCGGCGTACTGCACTCACACTCGACTCACAGCAATCTTTCTGACATCTTGCTTATCCTTGTTATTTTGCACAAGCAGGAAGGTCTGTTAAGAGTGAGTCATGAAACTCTTCAAACTGATGACTTATATTAATCATCTAGAGATCTACAGTTATCAAAAAGAAGGAGGCAAGAAGAGTGACTTCAAATTGTGCCAATAAACATTGCCCACAATAATACTGTACATCCCTTTTGTTTTAACAGGAATCATTACATCAATGTCTGAATATTAGACATATACTGGTATGCTACATTGACTATGCTGATATATTTGTTACGCAAGCTGCATCTAAAAATAGCCACAGATATCAAACTTTCAGAATATGCGCATGTTTTTTAAAGCTTGACCCTCCATAGGTAAGGAAACTGTGCAGCTCTTTTGAAACTTCATGCACAACGGAGTCGTTCATTTGCGACCCAATCCTTCAGTCACAAATAAACTATGCAGGTTGGTTCACAGAGAGGCGAGCAACACACTTGGCGGAGACAGACTGCTGCATCATCACCTCATCTGGACGAAGATGGTGGGTTTCCAAGGCTGTGAGTTGCCATGGAAACCCCCAACGGACTCCAACACAAACAGCACAGAAGGTTGAGCAGTGTTATTTAAACTCAACCCGTTTCTACCACCATCATCCCACACATAGTGAGATGTGGTGTGAGGACCGCACTGAGCAGATTAGAAAACCTCAGCATCCTCAAAATTAGACTGAACAGCACTGACCCGGTGTTCATAATAGAAAAAAAAATCATTTCATACCAAGTTGACTTAAGGATAGATTTTCAGGCTATAAAAGGAAACAAAGGTCAAAACAAATTGAAATCAGCAAATTCAGTCGCTGATATAATTACACCCTCTTTCTTTACGTTTATTTCTATCTTTGTGTCACTGTCAACCAGTATTTTTTAATATTTCTCCCCAGAGCTGCCCCTCATATGTAAGATAAATGATGCAATTGATCCATGTAGCACAAGGTTAATTACTTTATTGTGGTTTTGTGTGAGACAAAGAAAAAAACCCACTTGATTTGCTGTTTTGCTTTCATTGTGTGGACACCAAAATCAACAAGCACATCAGAAACGCATTTAGACATTTAAAAAAGATGCAATTAAAAATAAATAAATTGATTTCTTGAATAATTAAAGAATTCCTGAATGTCAGACACAGGGTACCAACCATATGACAGAGATCATGTCTTACCAGCTGTCAGTGTGTCATAAAGGACATGACTGTGAGCAAGGAAGACACCCCAAAGAGAAAGGGTGGAAGCCCTGCAGTGCCTCCATCACTGACATATGCAGTTCTGAGAGGAACCATCAAAACACACACACACACACACAAAGGCAAAGAAACTGTTAAGTGTGAAGACTAGTCTTCAAAAAGGGGACCAGAGCTTTGGAAGAATAAACAATCACAGTGTGTACAGAAACTATTCAGACCCCTTTAAATTTTTCACTTTGTTATATTGCAGTCATTTGCAATAATCATTTTTTTCCCTCACTGATGCAGACACAGCACCCTATTGACAGGAAAAGACAGAATTGTTGAGATTTTTGAAGATTTATTCAAAAACAAAAACTGAATTATCACATGGCCACATCAGACATTTTGCTGTGACACACATTTATCTCAAGTGCTGCCCATTGCTTTTGATCACACTTGAGACAAACTGTAAGTCTCAGGTTTGCCTTCCCAATAATTGTTTTCCCCCTGTTGCTCTGTAAACCAATAGAAAAGGATGTCTTAAAATTGTTGAGTTTTACAGTGAGAGTTGTGCTTCTGTTTAATATTTCGCATTGGAGCTAAAATTTTTCCATCGCTCATTTACAAACAAAAACAAGAGGCTTCCAAGTCTACCAGCCTCTGCTGCATAAGTGTCACTCAACTGTTACACATTCATACAACAGACTGATGGTCATCATTGTAAACTACACTGCAATTCAAAATGTCCACTGTGAATGACTTATGGGCTGTTGTAAGGCCAGTACAATCAGTATGATGTGTTAGCATTTACTGTGTAAGTCACATGGGATGGCCTGTCCTACAACAGGTACCAGATGACTGTGCTTGGGTGTGATGTTGATCTGTATATTTATAGTATATGAATCTAGAAGCAACATGCGGTGCAGTCCACAATCTGGAGGATCTTCCTGCGGGAGGTCTGTGCTTTTATTCATCTTAGCGTCTTCAGAAGTGCTCCGAGGGTAAAGTCTGTCACCTGAAAAGAAACCAAGAATATCAGACTGAATAAGACAGCAAAAACTGACAACTGACCACAGGCGTAGCAGCATTCAGAATTTTGCTACTGCCAAGAGATACGATGAAATAAGGAAAACCAATAATACATTTTCTCAAAACTTCCCAACAGCCTCATGATAATTTTATCAGGGACTAATTAGTATACAATATTTAGGACCAGACTATTATTGTGGTATTTGTATAGCATGGGAGAAATATTTAAACACACAATTTCTATGTTTACTACAACAAAAGAACATGTAAAAAACAGAGTTTGGTAAACACGGATCTTTTGCGCTAATTCCATGTACCGGTAGTTTTTTGAGGCAGAACTGTTGCATCCTGACTGAACATCACCATTCTATTGATATGCTGTGAAGGTCTCAGGGAGTCATTATCACTCTGCTTCTGATTCCACTCTAGAGACATCAAAATTGTATTAAATCTGTATTAATAAAGACAACCAGCAAGGTATGATAAATCGTCGTGTGATTTTTTACAGCATATTATGATGTGAACCAGAGTTGGAATTCAGTAATTAGCATTTAACTCATAAAAAAATAAAACTTCAACAGCCTCTTCAAATTGGGAACGTTAAATGATATTTAACAGGGAAGGCAAAAGATCCTTTTTGCACTTTATTTTGTAGCATTGGTAAATCAATGTTGACAAACCTTGAGAGACGACACATAATATGTGAGGTGTGTTTTGGGATGAACTCACTGACAACCAGAGTACACTGAAAAGTGTCACAACGAATATCCAACATGTCATCTGTGCAATACATTGACCACAGAGAGCAACATTCATCACTGGGATGTGTGAACTGTAGAATACTTATGAAAATATATGTACTTTAAACAGGTTTTTCTGTCTGTATATAATATTTGCATCTTCTTTAAAACTGCGGTTAGAGTCCAAAACAAATTCCCAAATACATAAATATATATCAAATTGTATTGCACATTAATTTTCTAAAGAACAATCAAAAATTCAACTCAAACCACTTGTGTAGATTTTATGTTGGAACTCCGTCATTGTATAACAGACTTTGAAAGACGTGTCCCACATTGGGTACTGATTGATAGTGATCAAAATGAAAAGGTGTCCAGAGATTTCTGTGAAAGGGCTATAAACAGAGGATGGTGGTTTGAGTTTTGATTACGTAGATAACACTGGTTTGTAGCATCCAACCATTATTGGTTTTGAAAATTTCATGGAAAAAAAACATTTTTTTTTCAACTTAAAGGAATATCTATTTCCTATTTTTCTCTATTGGCTTAGATGAAAGGCAATATTGACCTGGCAGTAGTGACATCGACTGTTCCTTTTGCACAACAACAGGCAAATACTGTTCACAGCCTTCTTGGGCACGTTGAATGGAGAATTTGTGGAGGTCACTCATCCGAGGCAAGCGACACATTCGGCTAAGCTCATAGTACTGCGGCGGAGCAATCCAGAATTTCTTTGCATGGAAGGTCTGCAGGACCTCTGAGGGTGTAGACCACTGAAACACAAAGACGGAAGTAGTTTTCCAACATCATTACTTTAGTTTGGTATGGAAAAAAAGGCATCTGAATAGTGAAGAGTGAAATCAGGATGTGTTGTTGTTAAATATTATTTAATGATAGCACATCCCAATATTTGTGTAAATGACTCACATCAGTAAAACCCACTGATCTTTAGAACTCGTTGGTGAGTAATTTCAGTTATGTATACACTGCTTGAACCTGTAAGTCACGTACCCCATTTCACATGACTGTTACAGTAAATGTCGATTACACAGGATGGTTTGCCCACAAACTGTCGCACTACCAGCATATAAAGTTACACTCAAAAACTCAAATGAAACACCTGATAATGGGTACATGTTCCTGTTTGACTTAGAATATTGCAGTAGAGAAATTTATGGCCATTGTGTCAGTTTAGCACTAATATTAAGCTTATCATAATAAAAAATAAAAGCAGAAAATTGAAATCAATTGAAAGTGTTAATGATTATTAAAAAGAATCATCTGAAAAATTGTGGTTATTAAAGTTGATTTCATTTCATTCCATAAAGTCCTCTTAAGTGATAAATACATCAATTTGTTTGAAAATGTGCTTGATTAAATTGACATGATCGATCACCTGAAAGCAAACTATTTCCTTTTCGTCTTGAAGGGTTGCAGGGGTCTCCTGAAGGCAGCAGATGAAGAAAACGGTGTCATATCTCCTCGACCCGTATCGGGCTTTGGGGGTCAACCAGTTGCTCCACTCGTGTAAAGCCCAGATGTTGGGCAGTATCTCCAACTCTCTGCACATCCTGATGAAGTTAGACGGGTTCTGGTTCACCAGAGTCCTCCACTTCATCAGTTCTTTGTTGCAAAGCCCATTTAAGTTGTTATTCAGCCCTTCATTAGTGGCACAGCTGAAATCTGTGCCTGGGATACACCCAGTCTCCCCCGGCGGAGACACCGCCAGGAGCACACCGGACTCCTCGAACGTCTCCCTCAACGCGCAGATCCGGAAGGCGACTTCTCCCGGTATAGGAGAGCCTAACTTCAGTCGGTCCGTGGCGAAGATGGGAGGTCGGGTCTCCAGCGGTTGTTTGACACTCGCCACTGCAAAATTGGGGAAATTCCTGACATGCTTGAAAATGTCGAGCCACTCACTAGAGAAGTCCGAGGAGTCCACGGTGCCACCGGGAAACACGTACGCGTTGGGCATGAACCCGCTTTTGTGGCTTCGTTTAAGCATCAGAACGTCGTAATCAAACCGGTGCGGCAGAGGTGGAGGTCCAGGGCTGCGGCCCCGGTTCGAGCCAGCGACCGCCAGCGGTGTCCTTGAAAGCCCGTCTGGAACAGGCCTGTGTCCGGCCACTAAAATAAGAGTGGCCGCCTCTTTCCAGTGTTTCAAGGCGGTATTCATCCTAAAACTTTCAGCATTATTCTGTGTTCAGTCCACTGGAACGTTGTTACGACTGCCTGTTTTGTTTTTGCTGGAAGTGACGTAGTACTAGCGGAAGTGACGTTAGACACGGTACCCTAGCGACTACTGCCACCTACTGGCAATAGCGGCAGGTGCACCGTGTCTGTGCAGGTTCTGTTGCCCAGGCCTCGATCCAGAGTGTAATTAATGCAGAGAAGACATACATCGGTCACACACATACAGTATTATATATATATATATATATATATCTATTTTTATACATATATACTGTATATATACGGTATATATGTAACCGATGTACATTGGAACTCATGTGGTGGCAATAGCTCATGTGGGGGTTTATTCTGCATTCAACAACAAATGGACACAGGAGACAGTGTACAAGGTGTCAATTTGTGGACCCAAGCACATGTCCTGTCTGGGAAAACACTGATACAACCTGTTCACTAACTGTACTGGACACGTTCTTTACAAGTGAAACAATGTACTGTACACAAAGTTAATGTTTGACCTAACACAAAATGTAACAGTTAGTCCACTGCTGTTTGCTTTCAGGCATGTATCCCAGAATAACTTTTAAGTACTTTTCAAAATTATAATTTATTTTGTCCACGAATGCACGGACATTACCTGTCTCATGAAAATCCTGCGGCGTACTGAGGATTTCCCATCATGCTTCGCTAACATGAAGCAGGCATGATGCAGACATGTACAACAGTAGATAGGGTAGTTTCCCCATTTCAGACTACAACCTACTCAACTATGTTACATACTGTATACTATATCACACAAGAAATGGGCATTGGTAAAAAAAAAAAAAAAGCTATTTGTTTATGGTAAATAGGGAATCAATAAAACATTATTTCTAGGAGTCTCTGGGACATGAGAGAGAGAGAGAGAGAGAGACAGAGATAGAGATATTTTGATTTAATTTTTAAAATCACATTTATTCATGAAGTTGAAAAAAAACCCCACATCATATGAAACGTGGGCAGAATATACTTGAATTAAACCAAACACTGACTGAAAATAAGTTCCTCATTTAACACGGAACATAAGACACATTTGACCCACCATAGGTTTGTAACAGTATCCAAATCAGTCATAGCTCTGAAATAGTTAAAATCGATTCTGATTCTCGAGAGAGAGAGAGAACAATCAGTAGTGCAGATAAAGAAGACAGAGACAAAGAGCAGCATTCAGACCATCCAAGTATCCACAACATCAGCGTGGTTCACAAAAAGAGCTGTCCAAAAAATTGGTAATGCAGTTTTCAGTGACTATTGGGTGCTTACCAAGTACAAATTGCTGCATTCTTGTTTTTGATTAGTGTTTGGTAAATATTTCAGACAGGAGGAATTTGTGAATGGTGGTATCAATAATAGGAAAAACAAATATTTTTCATGCAAGATACAAGCACTTTTGAGTAGAATAGGTCTTTTTAGTGTAGAATTCTCTTTTTAGATCTTAAAAAATATGAGCAGAAAAAAAAAGTATTGTTAGAACAGAAAACAGAAAGCAGGAGTGTCATGTGTCTTTTTCAAAGAAGCACTGTGATGTTAGTCATGTTTGAGACGAGACAGTTTTTAAAAAATCTGGAACTGCTCTGAAAGTGTGGAAAGTGTAATAAAAACTAATTAAATGTCTCATGATGTAGCAGGAATATGAGGTCTTGCAACATCTTCCTAGTATACTGAAACTGGGCAGTTGCCTGACCACAGATAAAGTGGTAAAAGTATAAAAGAATAAAATATGCAGAGAATGTACACACACTTCTTTTGCTGTGAATGACTCCTGCTGTGGTAGTAATTTTTACCTGATTCTGTATTTAATTTAATGATTTACATACTTTGTTTACATTAATTGTAAATTATCTGAAAGAGAAGAAAATGTGAATACACTGCAGTTTTAAACAAAAACACATTTTCCAAACTAATAAACTAAACTCCTGGTTCATGAGCTCTTATCAGCAGATTTTAATAACCCACAAACTAAATTTTTGTTGATGCAGCCTTCTCCCTGTCTTTACTCTGAGGATATCTGAGGACGTCCCACTGCAGTGTGCTCAGTCACAAGGAGCCAGGGTTTGCATTTGCATCAGACATTCCTGCTCTACTTCATTAAACCTGGCTCATCTTCATCTGTTGGTGCATACTACTTGAACTGTCCTCAAGAGACCTTTACTCAAAGTCCATAGAGTGTCACTGAAATTTCATCATACGTAAGTGGAAAAAGCATTTAATTTTTAATTTTATTCATTGATTGTCATGTGTGTGATGTATCTAACAGAGTTTATTGCGGCACCACACAATTAAACATCACATGAACTGCTGTGTTTTAGAATCTTGTCAATTAAACTTTTAAGATTTTTTTTTGGTCTTTCATCTGTAATAGATGGAATAGATGGAATGTAGTTATATCATACAGTACTGTGTTATTTTTACTAGGGATGAGCGAGTACACCACTATTTGTATTTGTATCTGTATCCATATCTGTACTCGGAATGGGTGGGGCTTAAACCGGACGTTGGTGCGGTTTGACCAGAAATGGGTGGGTGACCGTGGGTGACACAACAAAGCTTCTCTGCAATTACACATCCAAATTTGAACTTTGACATGATAGGTTGGTGTCATCATTAGACCTTAACAATGAAAATTATTAACTGTTATGAACAGTTAAGCCAGCTGGAGACACTGATGTTACGATGCCAAGATGGTTTGCTTATGACTCCCAATCAGTCACAGTCAACACAGATAACCTGTACCTTCCATGTGTAACTCCCACTACCTCGTCACATCTGACACAATTTTGCTTTATTTTTCTTACATGTTCTTCACCTGGCACTGCCTTCTCCTCTCCATCTTCAACTGCTCCAAATGGGGCTCTTGCACCATCATTTGTCAGGCTTTTGCTTTCACGTGTGGCAAAGTTCCTTTATGAGTCGCATTACGAGGTTCCTCTGTGACATCATCTTGTCATCATCATTCTTGTCTACTCTTATTTACTGACCAACCAGGCTGGTTTTCTGGGCCTTTAGTGCCTTGGAAATTTCAAGAGAAGTAAAGAAGTTATCAGTGGTGACATTTCTCCCTCAACACAAGTTACCTGTGTTGAATGGGGGAAATATCAGTGTGAGCAATAAGCAAAACAACTTGGACTTGCAATAGCAGTGTCTCAAGCCGGCTGGCAGCCAACACAGTATTATGTAATGTTCATAATAGTTAATTGTTAATAATTTTTATCGTTAAGGTCTCATGATGTCACCAATGTATTTTGAAGCAGGATATAATTGTTTTAATATCACAGAAATACTTTTTTTTTTTTCACAGTTCAAGTTTGGATCTGTAATTGCAGAGAAGTTGTGTCAATTAAATAAATAAAAAAAACTCAATCATTATAGTTGTAATTTATTGTCCTGATGAGCTCTGCTCTGGCTCTGGCTCTGGGAGGGGTGGGAGCTCTGGGTGACAGTTGTGAGGATTTTATGAGCATGAGTTTTACTCGTATTGTGCTCGTACTTGTCAAATTGCGTTATCTGTACCGGTGATTACACTAATCTTTGATCTTAGCAAAAATTGAACGGCTTGTAGAAGGATTTTAGTAAATGTAGCTTAGTTTGGACAATGTCTGTGAACGTTCATGTTGTAAAAAATGTGTTGGTGTACCAGCAGATGGAAATGGATGAAGACACCTTCAGGAGGAGGAAGGAGTCTCACAATGGTTCCACCAAAAACGGCATGGACTGCCAGACTAAAAGCAGACAGAACGTCAAGGCCACCGTACTTCAAAGGGAAGTGAGTTGTGATGTGAGACTTATGAGATAATTGTACCTTAAAGGATAACGTACAGTAGATCGAAATTGAGGACCAGGGAGTGCCTCAACAGCTGTTTACACATTAACTCCAGTCAGTGTTGTCGTACAGACATCTTAACCTGAAGCTAGAAATAGAAGGTGTGATGTTCAATGTTGTTAGTGGGTATGCTCCACAGGTAAGATGTGAGGTGGAGGAGAAGGAGATTCTGTTATCCATCGCGAGGCAAAAGCAAGGCCAGGACGGAGGCAGAGTACAAGAGCGAACAGTTTATTAAGCACAAAGTAGCAACAGAAAATCACTTTCAAAAGAAAGGCTAACCTAACAAAGTAACAACGGAAAATCACCTTAGTCAGGGAGAAACTCATGAAGACCAAGAACAAGAGAATCACTGGAAACAAAAACCTTGCAGCGGGAAACACGTGACAGGAGACGAGGTCAGCAATGTGGCGAGGTACAGAGAGCATTACATAGAAAATTTTCCGCCGCTGAACAACGGGGGAAAAAGATGGCGAAACTGGCCACAGATAATCAGTCTGATGAAACTAAAGTGTGGAGACCAGAATGCCCACGAGCCCAGACCTGCCTCCTGCCACGCTCCAACACTGCAGAGAGGGAGAGGAAGAGCAGAGCAGAGAAACATGACAAGAGCAACAAACACAACCATGACATCCGGACCACATTGAGACGTTATCCACTGCAATCTGGAGGTAGGAGACCACCTGCAGTGTTGATATAATTTGACAATCATAAACACAAGATTGCTCTTCTGAATCAAGGAAAAAATGTCTACATTAATGAGAGTGTCACTAAATAGAATGCTGATATCGTTAAAAAAGCTCGACAACTGAAGAAGAATGGGCTGAGCGACTACACCTAGACAAAGGGGCTTTCTCTGGAACAGATAAAAACAATGATGATCAGAAGTCCACAGGAGTTGGTGAAATACGAATAATAAAGATGGAAAAGAGTTGTTACTACACCAAAGATCAGTACAACAGAATCACTTCAATAGTAGCAGCTCTACACCAATTTTGTACACATCAAAGATTACATAGAACAGTTGAAAAACCATTCAATATCATCGATGTCAGAAACATGGATTAATGTTTCTGACAAAAAACTAGACTTACAAGGAGTTTTCTGTCAGCTATTTCTGACTGAGGACTTTACTCAACATTATTATTTTCTTGTTCTTTTCTGGTGTTCTCAGGTTGGTCTCTTTAGTGGCGTCTGCCTGATTGTGGGAACAATGATTGGGTCTGGCATATTCATTTCTCCTTCATCTGTTTTGCTGCACACTGGAGCCGTTGGACCTTGTCTCATCGTTTGGGCTGCCTGTGGTGTGTTGGCCATGCTGGGTAAGAATGGTATCTAAACCAATGCACGATCGTGGTCAGTATCAGATAATTTCAATCCTAATTGCCTTCTGTCTTTATAGAGACAGTTTCAGTAATATCCATAACTTTATAATGTAATAGTCTGAAAACAACAACAACAAGTCCTATTATGCAACAATAACAATAATTCTTTAATGATAAGACTGTTCTCACACATAATATTTACAGTAATTGACTCAACCAGTCTCTCATTTTGAAGTAACAGATGTTCATTGAATTAAAAATTGTGCTTGGCAAAGTCATAAAGTGTCATTTACCCAAATGGAGTCAGAGGACTAGCCACTAATAATGGCACTTGTTGGTTAACTGACAAGACCAGAATGTGTCTGACACAAGCATGTTGTACCAATAATTAAAGACGACTTACAACAGCAAATGCACCATTTAGATGCTCTGCCAAACAATACAAATACATATTGAAATACACAACAACATATACAAAGTGTATATGTACACACACACACACACACACACACACACACACACACACACACATATATATATACACCATAGTGCATGTTAACAGTGATATATTCTATGTACTGTATATAGATTTTGTTATTTATTCAGGTTTTTAAAAAAAAATATCGTAATAAACATCAGAAGTCACATACAATTTGCCATATCTTTATCTCCACAATACAGTAAAATCCAAAAGAAAACCCTATCTGCTATTTCATAGTTGACTTATTGACATTTGTCATATAATCTGAGATTTTATGTTGTTTAAACTGAACTATTTTTTTAACATTTTTTTTGAAATTGTCAAACGGTTCTACCACAAAAATCCAAACAGAACTTTGTTTGATATTGAAATCAGAAGCAATTAAATTCAAGTATCTTTACATATTTCAACTTCTGTTTGATCACATTTTTTGTGCATGTATTGCTTTACAGGTGCTCTCTGCTTTGTTGAGCTTGGCACCATGATCACTAAATCTGGAGGAATGTTCTCATATTTAATGGAGGCTTTTGGCTCCATTATAGCGTACTTGTTCTCCTGGACCACTGTCATGGTACTGAAACCCTCAGGCTTAGCCATTATCACATTGAGCTTTGCAAAATATGCTTCCACTCCTTTCTACCCTGAATGCACTCCTCCTGTTGTTGTCACCAAGTGTCTGGCAGCAGCAGCTATAGGTAAGAGTCACATATAGTCCAATTGTGATAAATTTACCAATGAACCATTCCATAAATGTGATGTTAATCTTGTAACTTGTTACTTTTGGGAGATTCCCCTCTTTTGTTTTTGTGGTAAGAGTTCCAAACGTTCCAGTCAGGAGATGGGTAACGTGGTTTGATGGATTGGTTCTATTGAACTCTATTGCCCGGATGAGCAGGAATTCAAGCTTTGTTTAGCTAAAGTCAACTCAGACATTTATGTGGGGAAAACTGAACATTGTCTGTGATGTTAAATTCAAAGTAGGAGTGAAAAAATGTAACCTATTAGACTTTGGAAGTGCGGCACAGTGGCGCAGTGGGTAGCGCTGTTGCAGTACAGCAAAGCGGTCCCACTCTATGCATGTTCTCCCCGAGTCTACATGGGTTCTCTCTGGGTTCTCCGGCTTCCTCCCACCTCCAAAAAAATGTGCTTCAGGTTAATTGGTTGGTCCCAAATTGACCGTAGGTGTGAGTGTGTGCGTGCATGAGTGCCTGTGTATATGTATGGCTCCGCAGTGCACGCCCGGAGTTCTGCTTGACATTGATGGTTATTCTTGCATGTCAAAGCATGCTTCAGGAAAAGGACACTAACTCTGCAGTAACTCTGTGAAAGGAGGAACAGTGGCAGGGAAAGAAATCCTGCAACCATAATTGGATGAAAAGAGAGTATAACTACATCCTTCTGGAGATGAGTGTTCTTTCCATGGCCTGATAATATCCTCTGTCGAGGTCAGCAGCTCTCCGCCTCTACTGTAAATAGTGTTGGTTGTGCACCGCTTTCCCCTCCTGAGGCACCAAATGGTTTGCGAGAATTTCTTCGAGGCTGACCAATAGTCCTCCTCCATGGCCTACCCGCATTCCTCTCAGACCCGATTTTTAGCCTCCGCAACTACTTGGGCTGCAGTAAGCCTGGCCTTTCTGTACCTGCCAGCTGCCTCCGGAGTACTACAATTCAGCAAGATTTGGTAGCACTCCTTGTTCAGCTTGACGGCATCCCTTATTTCCAGTGTGCACCACCAGCTTTGGGGATTGCCACCACGACAGGCACCAGAGACCTTACGACCACAGCTCTGAGCAGCCGCTTTGACAATGGAGGTGGAGGAGTTGGTCCACTCTGACTCAATGTCGCCAGCCTCCTGCGGGATCTGAGAGAAGCTCTCCTGGAAGTGGGAGTTGAAGACCTCACTGACAGAGGGTTCTGCCAGACGATCCCAACAGACTCTCAAAACACGTTTGGGCCTACCGAGTCTGTCCGGCCCCCTGCTCTGCCAACGGATCCAAATGGGACTGAAATTAATGGAGGGCACAATTGATGAGTATGATGAGGAAAAAATTAAAGCTGTGTTTCCCGACAATCGTCACGGACTTATGGTTATAAGCAACTGTAAATAATATAAAAACGTGGTGTGTGTGTTTGTGCGTTTGTGTGTGTGTGTGTATGCGTGTGTGTGTGTGTTCGCTATGACGCTGAAAATATAGAGCTGAGCAAAGCTAACTTGTAAGTCAAATACTAGCTGACTTCAACAGCTTGTGAGGAACTTTCAGTGTCTAGCTCTCAGCCACACACTAATACCTTAACAGGAACTTCACCTCGGGGATGAATCAGAATCAGAATCTTTATTTGTCCTGCTGACACACGTTTTCACATAGGACAACAAGAAATACCCTTCTGAAGGTCCCAGTTAGCCCGTCGGATAGATAAGATTAGAAAAACAAAGAAAAAAGTTAATATGTAAAATATATACAGTGTCTGAACGTGCACTTATCAGGGGGAGAGGGGGGTGTTCTCACAGACGGGCTCAGGTTATATCAATCACTCTGTCAGTTACTCCCATTGTTATGTCAAGATGGGAGCTGAGATAAATGGATAGTTACCTGGGTGTCTAGCCCAAAATTCCATATATAGTATCTATTGATACACGAAGCATTTGTTTTCCAGAGTTTAGGAATTTGTAGGGTTAGGGAGGACCACTATGTATATGTAGAAACCTGAAAAAATGTGATTTTCACAGTAGGACCCCTTTAATATTATTTACTGACATGCCTTACTTGTATATAATTATAATATTTATTTTGTCTTCTCAGTTTTGATTGTTGGAGTCAACTGTTTCAGTGTCAAACTGGCAAGCTATGTTCAGAACTTCTTCACTGCGGCCAAACTTTTCGTCATTGCTGTGATAGTGGGAGGTGGCATCGTAATGTTAGCACAAGGTGGGCCTAAAGACACCACCATTATTTCAACATACAACCATGATTCATGTTTTTGCCCTCTAACACACCTGTTTTTTGTAGGGAAAACAGAAAATTTCTCCAATGCTTTTGACAGCCCATCATTGTCTGCTGGAGCCATTGGACTGGCATGTTACAGTGGGCTGTGGGCTTATGATGGATGGTAAGTTATTCTTCGGTTCAATTTGCTTTCAATGCTGAAGTAGGAAAAATGCGTAAAAGTAGGTTGTTGTCATATTTTCTGAAATAGTTACAATTGTCTTTACATTCGTACTCAAGACAGTCTGAGCAAACCAGTCTCCTATAACCTTGAAAATCCTCAAGCCTGTAAACACATCTTAAAATTTACCATGCTCCGTGACATGCACTTTGGTAACTAATAAAATTATATCCTACTGGTATTGTAAAAGGAACACTGATCTTACCCAACTCTATCTACTCCTGCCTTTTTTTTTTTTTTTTTTTACTGGATAATGCTTTATTGCAGAAACATGGCACCATACAGGATCCCAGTAAGTAGGACCAAGTCCTCTTGCATGGAAACATCCTCTTCAGTGGCAAAAGGAGTTAACTAGTAGCTGTACCAGTAACAGTTAATTTACTGAAAACTTACTTCTAATTATATCATTTCTGCCAGGGTTTACCAGACTCTGCTCAGGAGCTCTTATTTGACATTGAACATTCTTCCCACAAATTCTTTAATCCATACACACTCGCCATACATTGAGAAACAGTGGCTCTATAAAGGTTTTTGAAGTGTTTTTGAAGTTTCAATGTTGAGATTACAATTGCCGGTAACTACAATTGCCTCATCTAGATAGATAGATAGATACTTTATTAATCTAGATGAGGCACCTTATCTCTATGAAATTGTTATGAGTTTATTCAGGCCATGGTTTACTTAGTTTTAAATTTCATCAATACTTACTGTCATTATCATCTGTTTCACGACATACATAGTTTCCTGGTAACCTCATTTCTTCTTGTGCTAGGATCCTTTCTTTAATGATTCTGGTCAAAGTGGAGGGGTGCAGGCTCCTTTCCTGTAACCTTTTTTTTTTTAATGGGCAGGACGCCTTAGGTTACTGACAGAGTCTCAATTTTTGGTGAGACTATCATGGAAGTTCTTTCCAGTGTCATTGTGACATTTAGATTGGTCAGAGGAAAAAGAGATCAGCATGTCATTGACATGACAGCCAATGAAGCAGAAGGGTTAAAATGATGCCTTGGATGGCAATGATGAAAAAATTTATTTTATCTTGGTTAAGTGTTCTTGCATGATTTCAATGGGGTGTTCTGCAGAGGACAGTGATTAGGAATATATATATATTTCATAGCACGCAATGAAATATATAAAAGATTTTGCTGCAAGACTGAAACAAGCATTGATCTCATAAAATGTTGACCCCTTTTTACTGTGTTAAACTATGAGAATACATGCAAACAAAAAATAAAGGAATAAAAGTTATGACAGTTGTCATATTGTGTGATTTTGATAGTATTAGGGCAGACAAATTTAACTTTATATCTTATTTTCATGTTTTCTCAGGGATCAACTGAATTGTATCACAGAGGAGCTCAAAAATCCAAACAGGTAAGACAGCAAGACCAATCTCTAGTTTTTAATTGGTCTTTATAAAACATGAAAACAACAAAGTTTACTGTTACTTCTTGGTATGAGAATAGATTACTTAGCTTCAGTGGCAAGGTGGCGCAGCGCTGTTACTTACTGCAAGAAGGTACTGGGTTTGATTCACCTACAAAAAAATGCCGCTTGGGTGACTTGGCCGCACCAAATTGTCTGTAGGCGTGAGTGTGTGTGTGGTTGCCTTTTTATGTGGCACCACAATGAGCTGGCATCTCCTCCGGGGTGTACCCCGCCTCTCGCCCATTTCCAGCTGAGATAGGCTCTAGCGGACCCATGTTCCACTCGGCAAATAAGCAGTTACAAGGAAATGGATGGGTTTAGCTCACATTTGTTGAAAGAAATTTCCCTTAAATTTAATCTGTATACATTCTTCCATATTGAACTTCTTGTTTTCTCAGGAACTTGCCGTTGGCCATCCTCATTGCAATCCCATTGGTATCTGTGTGCTATGTGATGGTAAACGTTGCTTACTTCACTGTTATGACTGGGGCTGACGTGCTGAGTTCCCCAGCTGTAGCTGTGGTAAGAAGGAACATAGAAGAATTTTGGAATTAGATGGTAATTACTTGTCAGTGTGGTTTAAAAATGAACAATAACCTCAAGTGATGAGGTTGTTATGAATATACTCTTTGGTCTGCATATCCAAAAAATATGCAGTATTTGTACATTTTCTGTTTATTCTAAAGTTAGTCTAAATATCAATAACATCTCAGCTTTTTTTTACTTCATTGTCTTTTGTTTGGATTTGTTTGTGTCTCCTCAGACTTTTGGAGATAGAGTCCTTTACCCTCTGTCCTGGATTGTTCCTTTATTTGTTGTCTTCTCCACATTTGGTGCTGCCAATGGAAGCTGCTTCACTGCTGGCAGGTAAAATTCTTGCACTTTGTAATTAAAATAGAAGCTTAACATGCATTTTTGTCTGTGACCAAAAATGTAAAATGAGAAAGCTAAATTCTTGTGTAAAGATTGAACCTGAGATAATGTTTTTTATGGCTGGAAAGACTTGGTTGCACACAAACGAAGATAGAAGTTGAACAAATATAAGAAAATATAGCAGAAGAAGAGTATTCAGCAACAAAAAATGTATTAACATCTCTTACAGACTGGTCTATGTGTCCGGAAGAGAGGGTCACATTGTGAAAATTCTGTCCTATATTAGTCTGAGAAACTACACTCCATCCCCTGCTCTACTGTTCAATGTGAGTTTTGCTTGTTTAAGGACTCTATGATATATACTTGTCAAATTGAATTTTTACCTTTAAATGCCATGCCATTTGTTTTTTGCTGAGACTCAAAAAAGTTTAAAAAATATATAATGTAACCAGACTCAGAGGAACATAAGTCTTAACTATCTGGTCTTTTTCAGGGTTTTTTGGCTATGTGCTACATTATGCCAGCAGACATCAACACACTTATAAACTACATCAGCTTTGCCCAGTGGATATTTAATGGTCTTACAGTGCTGGGCCTTATACGCATGCGTTTCACCAAGAAAGAGTTATATAGACCAGTCAAGGTAATGCTTGCTAACTAAGGAGTTGTCAGTTTTCTTCTCTCTCAAAAGTTTTTGAAATACGGTTTTTGCAGACCACTACTCTTTGGTCTGTCCCTGTTACTAGATACAGGGATAGTTAATATGAAATGCCCTCTTTGCTAAGGACCATGTTTTGTTTTAATGGTAATAAATGTGCAATATTATCACATTAATTGTAATGAATTCAGTTGCCATTATGATCACATGATAATAGCAATGATGAATACTGAACCATGAACTTGGTGTATTTGTTTTGTGCTAAAAGGTTCCAATCATTATACCAGCCCTAGTAGTCCTGGTGTCCTGCTATTTGGTTGTGGCTCCCATATTGTACGAGCCAGCTTTGGAGTACCTCTACTGCACTATTTTCATCTTCAGTGGACTTATCTTCTACTACTTTTTTATATATCGGAAAGTCAAGTGGGCACTCAAACTCATGAGTAAGTTTACTTTCAGTTAATTCCATCCATCCATCCATCCATCCATCCATCCATCCATCCATCTTCAACTGGGCCGGGTCACAGGGGCAACAGTCTCAGGAGGGAGGCCCATACTTTCCTGTCCCCAGACACCTCTCCCAGCTCCTCCAGGGCGATCCTGAGGTGTTTGTAGGCCAGCCGAGAGACAGTCTCACCAGCATCTCCTAGGTCTTCCCTGAGGTCTCAGGACATGCCCGGAACACCTCCCCAGGGAGGCGTCCAGGAGGCATCTCGAGCAGATGCCTGAGCCACCACAGCAGGCTCTACTCGAGGTGGAGGAGCAGCGGCTCTACTCCGAGCTCCTCCCTGGTGACTGAGCCCCTCACCCTATCTCTAGGGGTACGCCCAGCCACTCTATGGAGGAAACTCATTTCAGCCACTTGCATCCGGGATCTAGTTCTTTCAGTCATGACCCAAAGGTCATGACCATCGGTGAGAGTAGGAACCTAGTTTGACCGGTAAATTGAGAGCTTTGCCGAAGGAGCTGACTCATTAGGCAAAGCTCTCAATTTACCGGTCGAACTAGGTTCCTACTCTCACCGATGGTCATGACCTTTGGGTCATGACTGAAAGAACTAGATCCCGGATGCAAGCGGGTCAGCCTCTGCTTCCATTGTGTAAGACATGGAAGCAGAGGAGATCCTTCTTTCCACCGTCCGACAATATCCTCATCTGCCTCTACTGTAAACAGTGTTGGCTTTCCCCTCCCGAGGCGCCCAATGATTTGCCTGAATTTCTTTGAGGCTGACCGATAGTCTTCCTCCAAGGCCTCCCTGCATTCCTACCAGACCCGAGTTTTTGCCTCCACTACTACCTTTTCAATGCTATCAAGGAATATCACCACCGCGCTGTTCATTCGGGAGGCTGACTTTATGCTGCCGTACCCGACCTTCTCTCCCACCGCTAAACTAACCTCTTCCACCAAGCAGCTGACTGCCTGTGCCAGTTTAATGGCATGCCAACAAGTCTCGAACCCAGAGCTCACCGACATGTCGCCCTGTGGGCTGCCAGATCGCCCCCAATCCCTCCAAAACACCCACAAACTGCCAAACGTAACTGTGATTAAACTATATTAATAGAAATGAGAATAAACATGAAAAAATAAGCAAAAACAAAATGAAAAACGCACTCAGACACCACACACTCCTCGCACTTCCTATCACGTCCTTTCCCAGCATGCACCAAGAAAGACAAACCTCCTCTGCCTCCCCGTGTACAAACAGTACAAGGGGAGGCAGAGTGACGGCCAGCGAGCCACTGCCACCCCCAATATAGTATTTCTCAAAATGGATAAAGTTTTGTAATGCATTGCCTTATGTGACCTTTCACCCCTAGGACCTGTCACCATGCATCTCCAGCTGTTGATGGAAGTTGTTCCTCCTGAGAAAACTGAATAAGAATAGACAACATTTACAATTTTACCACAGTTTTTCAATCAAAACAATCAATTAAACATATTCAAATTTACTGTTGCTTGCATACAATAATTTTACTCTTTCCAAGTACTGGGCCTCCCAAAAATGAGGGTGACTGCGAGTTGGGTGGTAAGAGCTTCAGCTGCTTAATAGAAGGTTTTTAATAGAAGGTTTGAGCCCCAGTCCCGTCAGGATGTGTGCCGGGTTGCCAACTAGTCCTCGGGGATGGGTCAAATGTACAGAGCAAATTTCATGACACAATACAATAAAATATATAATTGTGTGTAATTGTGGTTTTGTAAGGTTGTGCCATATACAGTATGATAGTATGTGACAATTAAAGCTTTAAAAAAAGAAATTGGTCAACTCCATTTCCATGCCATTTCTTTGGTCATGTGCAAACATGCTCTGGTCTCTGTCTAAGTAATCAATGGTCAATTGCATGTATGAGAGCTTACTCATAATCATTCTATGCTAAGTGAACTTAGTGTACTCTCCTCGAGCCGTTTAGGTAGGGTCAGATTGACCTGAGAGGCCAAATAATGAAAGGTCACAGAGTCAGCTGTAATTGACTTCTTAAAGTCACAAATACATGGGATATCACTGTACTTATCAAATGCTGAAAGTCAATCTGTACACAGCTTGTTTTTCATTTTTGATGTCAACACCAGAAATGGGATCAACATCTGCAATCTGCCTCCTAAATTGTCCCCAAAGATACCCAGTGTTTTCACACAGTACACCAAGTCACAGAAAGACCAAATAAACTCCCTGTCTTGCCGACACCCTGAAGCAATAATCATTCTCTTAGGATCTGATGGTTGTCAAAGGCAGCAGGAACATCTAAAAGAACAGGTACGGAGAGAAATTCCTCCTCTGATGCAAGTTTGAGGTCATTTGTAATTTTGACCAGTGCAGACTTCACATGTTGATGTTTTCAAAAACATGACTGGAATAATTTGAGTGAGTTATTATTCGAGTTACAAACATTACAGTTGCACAGAAAAAAAAAGTTTGGTTGATTGTTGCTCTGTTATAACATCAATTCTTATAATTTGTCAGGTTATGAAACCCACATAACTCCATCAATCAAAGATCGACTATCCCAGTGAATAAAGAAAAATAACATCAAACATGCGAATCAAACCTATGACTTCCATACCGGATCGGTCGAGGCCCAGGTTAACAACGACCGCCATCAGTGCTGTTCACCTACAGGGTGCTGGTGGAAATTGGACTACTGTTCGTCGAAGAAAGAGAGGAGGAAAGTGTGATTGTAGGAAGAGGAACGCCAAGAGTATAGGACTGAGAGTAGGGATGTTGAATGTTGGAACTATGACAGGAAAAGGTAGAGAGTTGGTTGACATGATGCAGAGGAGGAAGGTAGACATACTGTGTGTCCAGGAGACCAGGTGGAAAGACAGAAAGGTTAAAGGTTTAAAAAGGGTGACAGACAGAGTCTGAGAGCTAGAAATAGAAGGTGTGATATTCAACGTTGTTGGTGGGTATGCTCCACAGGTAGGATGTCAACTCACACTCCAGGCGACTGGGCGGGAGCGGGAATCGATCCGCTGATCTTGGAACTTTGGACAACCCGCTCTACCGCTCTGCCACTTTACCACTGAACTACTGCTGATCGAGGTCATAAATTAATCTGTAAAAGATCCTATGGGGCTATAATCATATAATGTTTGTCCAAGCATTGTAGATGAAAAGGAAAATGAAACATCTTGCAATTGCTTCTATCCCAGTATGGATTCCACCTTTAAAAAAAGTCTTTTCATATTTAACTCATTCACTTCCTACTTAAGAGGCGCTAACAACATGGTCTTACAAAAATGGGCCTGCAGGGCAATGCTACATTTAACATGAAGAGAGCATAACTGAAGCTGAGGAAAGTTGCACGTGCACTCGACAAAAATGTAACAGAGTTGGTCCCATTTTTGATAAAGTAAAAGATTCGTCTTTGCACATAAAAGACTTTTTCCACTGAAATATTGCTTCCGATTTTGTTAAAATCTGCTTGTGAGAATTTTCCTTAAAGCAGAAGATCCATCCAGCATTCAACCTCTTGACATATGATATTGATCGTAGGAAAATGGTGACCAACAGACTAAAACAAATCTGAATAATTTGGAGGGGAAAATGTTTGTGTGTACAGAAATTGTTATATCATTTAACATGAACTCATGAGAAATGTGAGTAAAAACCATAGAGTTGGATGTGGAGTACATGATAAATAACACTTGCACAATACAGTAATAAACACATGTCAGTGAAGAAAACAAAGGTAGGTGTTACAACACAGGTAGGTGTGTCATGTATCCTTATCAAACAGCAATTGTGAGGATAGTTTAGCTCAAGAGAGGGAAGTTTTTTTTAAAAAAGTTTTATGAAACTGTCCTGAAAGTGTTGAGAGTGCAATACAAAACTCGTTAAAATTATGAGATGAAATGTCTCATGTTGTAACAAGTATATGAGCTCTTGAAATGTCATCTGATGTCACGGTGACAGTTCCCCTAACATGGATAAAGTGATAAAAGTATAAAGATATGAAATATGTCTGGGATTTCCACACACATCTTTTCTTGACTCCAGTTACAATATCACCTATTTTTACCTAATTTTTTGTTTTAATTAGTGATGCACATACATTCTTGAAATAAAATGTAAATTATCTGAAAAAGAAGGAAATATGAATATGCGGCGATTAAGAAACAACAAACTTACAAACTGATAAACAAGACACCTCTTTACTGAGCTCATATGAGTGAATTTTATTAACTCACATACTAAATCTTTGTAAAAGTACCCTGCCTCCTGTCTTTAGTCAGAACATCTGAGAGCCTCCCACTAGAGTTTTCTCAGCGTCAGCTATTATTCCATATCACTGCAACTGTTCTCAAAACAGATCTTCATTCAAGGTTCACACAGTGTCACTGAAGTTTTCGTCACATGTAAGTAGCAAAAAACAATTGTTTTTAAAATGCTTGTCATGTGTATGATGTATCTAACAGTGTTTATTGTGGCACAACACAATTAAACATCATTATATGAATGTAGTGTATTCAAATCTATACATTTAATACAACAAATATATTTAGGGTTTAAACAACAAGTCAAGATTAATTGACTTAGTTTGCTTTGATGGAATATACCGAGGTGGCGTGATAAAATCAAGTTAATCCAGTTAATTATTATTTGCATAAAGGTTCTTTGGGTTCTCTTCTGGAAAATGAAAGTTGACATTTCATATTTGTTTACAGTTTTCATTGAGAACAAGAACAGACATTTTATGAAATGCAGGTTGAATCTACAAGTGAAGTAATTTGATACATTGAATGTTAACATGAGTGGAATGTGTACTTGGAACAAACCATTTATTTGCATCATTTAGTAACAAGATTGTCCTGAAACATTTTTTCTTGAAATTTGTATGGCTGCACTATACATCAAGTTGTATATATTTTATAGTGGTCCTTTTACAGAAAAAGTGAAAATAAAGAAGTTCAGCTGCATCTCAGCAGCCTAGATGAGTTTGTTTCTCAAGAATAAATCTTCTCTTTAGCTGACCCATTCAACAGCCTCACTTAACGTAGAGGCTGTTGCTGGAGGCTGAGATTTGTGGCTCCAAGTGAAAGCTTAAAGAAACACAGTAGATAGTGACTTAAAATCTATGTCATCACTCTGGATCATTTAGCTGAAATACCATCAGTAAAATAACAGGATCAAGAATGTAAATGTGATTTCACTTGGAACTTTCTGACGTCAGCATAAATTGCACTGCTTGAAGGGTTTTTTGTAATTTGGATGTTTGTGACCATTCATGTAACATTTTTAAAAATGTGTTGGTGTACCAGCAGATGGAAATGGATGAAGACCTCATCAAGAGGATGGACTGCCAGACTAACAGGAAACAGGATGTCAAGGCCAAGCAGAATATCAAGGCAACTGTACTTCAAAAGGATGTGAGTTTTTCTGAGAACATTTAGGTCTTTTTAAGGTGCAAATACCTAAATTAAATTTTTGGTGACTAAAAAGATTTCTGTGGATAAATCAGGATTATAAGAATATATTGCCTAAAAAATAATCATTAACATTACTAAACTAACATCCACACTACTAAAGAATGAAAATAAAGTGTATGGTTAATTCTGATGTAATAAAAATAAAACCTTTTTCCGGTCTGTGTTACTTGTGAGTTCTATTTTTGTTAGATTTCTCATTAAAACACGTGAGAATAACAATAATACCAACCTTCGGTGCTCAACATAGAAGGGGTAATTGATAAATGAGACAATGAGTTTAATGCCGCAAAGTTTGTAGCTGATGTTTCTTTTCTCATGTAGAAGGTCAGTGTGCACATTCCTTAAGAAACATCGTGTGGCAACAGTGGATATATGTACCAAACATAAACGGCAGTTTAATTGTGTGCTTGACCCTACAGGGACCAAAAAATTGTCTGTGAAGATAATTACTATCCATCCATTAGTTGTTACATATCAAAGCCCATCTAGTCACTCAACTATCAGTCAACTATCAGTTTACTTATAAAATAAGAAAGTGGTTGATGACATGAAATTATGTATAATTTACATAGAATAATAAAAAGAAACTGACAGTAATTTTATAATCTACAGTAATCCCTCGTTACTCGTGGTTAATGTGTTCCAGGACCACTGGTGAAAACCGAAATTTTGCAGTACAGCGACGAACCACTTATTTTGTTATTTACGGTAATTTAAACATTTATGAAAATATAACCGCAAGAGGGCACAAACTAGTGTCTTATTGTGTCGGTCCCAAGCCCGGATAAATACAGAGGGTTGTATCAAGAAGGACCTCCAACTTAAAACTTTTGCTAAATCAAACATGCAAATCAAACCTATGACTTCCATACTGGATCGGTTGAGACCCGGGTTTACAACAACCCCCATCGGTGCTGTTCACCTACAGGGTGCCGGTGGAAATTGGATTACTGTTGGTCGAAGAAGGAGAGGAGGAAAGTGTGTTGGTAGGAAGAGAGAGAAGAGGAACGCCAAGAGTATAGAATTGAGAGTAAGAATGTTGGAACTATGACAGGAAAAGGTAGAGAGTTGGTTGACATGATGCAGAGAAGGAAGGTAGACATACTGTGTGTCCAGGAGACCAGGTGGAAAGGTAGCAAGGTTAGAAGTTTAAAAAGAGTGTCAGATAGAGTGATGAGTCTGAAGCTAGAAATAGAAGGTGTGATGTTCAATGTTGTTAGTGGGTATGCTCCACAGGTAGGATGTGAGAAGGAGAAATTCTGGTTGGACTTTGATGAAGTGATGCAGAGCATACCTAGAAGTGAGAGAGTTGTCATTGGTGCAGACTTCAATGGACATGTTGGTGCAGGAAACAGGTGATGAGGAGGTGATGGGCAGGTTTGGTATCCAGGAGAGGAACGCAGAAGGACAGATGGTGATTGACTTTGCAACAAGGATGGAAATGGCTGTAGTGAATACTTTCTCCCAGAAGAGGCAGGAACATATGGTGACCTATAAGAGTGGAGTTAGGAGCACACAGGTAGACTACATCTTGTGTAGATGGTGTAACCTGAAGGAGATCAGTGACTGCAAAGTAAGTGAATGAAAAGAGAGTGCATGAGTTTTAGGAACGGGTTAAGACAGGCTCTGGGTGGTCAGGAGGTGCTTCAGATGACTGGACAACTACAGCTAATGTGATCAGGGAGACAGGTAGGAGAGTACTTGGTGTGTCATCTGGAAGGAAAGTAGATAAGGAGACTTGGTGGTGGAATGAGGAGGTACAGGAGTGTATACAGAGAAAGAGGTTAGCTAAGAAGAAGTGGGACACTGAGAGGACTGAGGAGAGTAGACGGGAGTACAGGGAGATGCAGCGTAAGGTGAAGGTAGAGGTAGATAAGGCCTAACAGGGGGGTTATGATGACTTGTATGCTAGGTTGGACAGTAAGGAGGGAGAGACTGATCTATACCGGTTGGCAAGACAGAGAGATAGAGATGGGAAGGACGTGCAGCAGGTTAGGGTGATTAAGGATAGGGATGGAAGTCTATTGACAGGTGCCAGTAGTGTGATGGGAAGATGGAAAGAGTACTTTGAAGAGTTGATGAACGTGGAAAATGAGAGCGAACAAAGACTAGAAGAGGTGACTGCTGTGGACCAGGAAGTAGCAAAGATTAGTCAGGATGAAGTCAGGAGGGCATTGAACATTTATGAACCCTCCCCATACTGATATTAAACCACCTTATATCCGTATTAATTTTTTCCACACTCTTATAGACGGTTTAAAGCACTTCTGTGTTTCACTGAAGTGCGCTGTGTTCCATGAGTTTTGGAACACAGCGCACTTCAGGATGAAGTCAGCGAAGAGCATGTGCATATGGTATCACGTGACTACCTAGTAAAAATCCACAACATAGTGAAGCCGTGCATCTTGACGTGCGAACAAGCAAGGGATTACTGTTTTGGCTTCATGAGGCTTTTTTGTCTAGCATGAGCAATGTTGACACTTCCAGTTGGGAAGCTTGTTGTGCTCCGTTTCATGCCAGTAAGTCAGAATGATGCGAACAAAGTGTTTTGTACCATATCACAACCTAAATCCCAGGATGCTTAAAAGCCTATATACATAACAGCATAACACATCCAAAGGAAGTTTCTTTTCAGTTATATCTGACTACTCAACTCTTGTCTTCTGTGTTTCCAGGTTGGTTTGTTTAGTGGAGTCTGCCTGATTGTGGGGACAATGATTGGGTCCGGCATCTTCATTTCCCCCTCATCCGTTCTGCTGTACACTGGGGCAGTTGGACCCTGTCTCCTCATCTGGACTGCCTGTGGCATTTTAGCGATGCTGGGTAAGAATGGCATCTAAACAACATGCATTGAGGATGACACAGATATGCCTTGCAATGGTGCGTGCGTATTATTTCAACACACACACACACACACACACACAATATATATATATATATATATATATATATATATATATATATATATATATGCTGTATATATATCCCTCTCACCCTTGTAGGGTGGTCCCCTCCTCCTCAGGTTTCTGCTGCCTGAGACATTCACTAAGCAGTTCATCTTTTGGGGCCATCTTCCTGATGTACTCTTGGATTGTTGATGTCTCATCCTGGACAGTGGCCCTGATGCTCACTAGTCCTCGGCCTCCCTCTTTCCGCTTAATGTACAGCCTCAGGGTGCTGGACTTGGGGTGAAACCCTCCATGCATGGTGAGGAGCTTTCTAGTCTTGATATCTGTGGCTTCTATCTCCTCCTTTGGCCAGCTTATGATCCCAGCGGGGTATCTGATGACAGGCAGTGCATACATGTTGATGGCTCGGATCTTGTTCTTACCATTCAGCTGACTTCTCAGGACTTGCCTTACTCTCTGGAGATATATGGCTGTGGATGACTTCCTAGCAGCCTCCTCATGACTGCTGTGGTCAGTTCTCAGGTCCACTAGCATCAGTGTTGTGTGTGTGTGTGTGTGTGTGTGTGTGTGTGTGTGTGTGTGTATGGACCCATTTTCTCACAGTGCAGTGAGTCCTGCATGAAGGGCCTGGTCACATTTCATTCAACCTGGCAACACAGGCTAGCTGAATTCCGATTAGATAAAAACCTAAAAGTAGAACACTGACCCCAGTGTTAGCCCATGTTATATTATATCCTAGTGTATGTGTGTGTGTGTGTGTGTGTGTGTGTGTGTGTGGCTAAGATCAAGGGTAAAATTCTGTGGGACTTCAGCTTCCAGACTGACAAACAGCTGCCGTTTTGGACATAGTGTCCACCACCACTATGTCCAAACCGGACATAGTGGTGGTGGACAAAGAGCAGAAGAGAGCAGTGGTGATAGATGTGGTGATTCCAAAAAAGATTGAGAAGTATCAAGGGTTGAAAGAACAGCTGGAACATGTGTGGAAGATCAAGGTTAACGTCCCCGTGGTAGTAGGAGCACTTGGGGCAGTGACCCCCAAACTGGAAGAGTGGCTCCAGCAGATTCCTGGAACAATATCTGAAGCCTCAGTCCAGAAGAGCCCAGTCTTTGGAACAGCTAAGATACTGACAGAACCCTCAGACTCCCAGGCCTCTGGTAGAGGACCCGAGCTTGAGGATGACAGATACCACCCCACAAGGGTGAGAGGGACATTTTTTATTTTTTTAACATATCATGGCGGCTTTCTCTCTGGCCGGTTCAGCCTCCACCAAATCACTCTGTCTATCTTTTGTGCAGTTATCCATGTCCTGTGTGTCAGTCTGACTGTTTAACCATCCTGGTGGCTGTCTGCCACCGTGTTATTCTGTGGCTATGGGTTGGCGGCCGGCAACTGTTTAATCATCTTGGCTTCTGCCTCTCTGGCCCCATCAGCCTTCAACAAATCACTCTGTCCATCCTTTGTGCTGTTATCCGTGTTCTGTGTGTTACTCTGTGGCGTTGGGTTGGCGGCTGGCGACTGTTTCATCTTTGTGCTGTCACCTGTGATCTCTGGGTTGATGGCCGGCGATTCCGTGGGGGGTGGAGTAGAAACTCACAAAGCTGCGATTGTGAAATCAGGACTGTTAACATCTTAATAAAACTTGATGATTATTTCCTCTTGCCACACATTTATCTCCACAAGACATTAAAATCCAACTGAACACCCCATCTGATATTTAATACTTGACTCATTTACATTTCTCATATCTGAGATAATATATTGTTTTTGTTTTATTACTTTCTGGTGTATTTATTGTTGAATGATCACGTAATTTCTATAAGACTTCTGGTAAACTTTATTACCAGATACAATATTTTTTAAACTTGTTTCAATTTCTGTTTTCTCTCTGTTTCTCTGTGTATGCATTGCTCCACAGATGCTCTCTGCCTTGTTGAGCTTGGCACCATGATCACTAAATCTGGAGGCGAATATTCATATTTACTGGAGGCCTATGGTTCCATTGTAGCGTTCCTTTACACCTGGACAAATACAATAGTCCAGAAACCCTCAGGCTTAGCCATTATCACGTTGAGCTTTGCAAAATATGCTTCCACTCCTTTCTACCCTGGCTGCACTCCTCCTGTTGTTGTCACCAAGTGTCTGGCAGCAGCAGCTATAGGTAAGTAAGATAGTAGATACTATCTTGCAGCTCTTGTACTGTCTTTGCAGGGAAAACATTACAGTTATCCAGATGTTTTTGGTGTTGAAGTTACTCTACTTTCATCTCAAAAGAAGTAGAACACATTTCTCTTAATATCATTATCTCCCCCCCTATATATTTGAATAAGCTCATTTGAAAACCTCACAGTGGCATGTTTTAACTCCACCCACTACCGCCCAACCAATTACAGCGCATCTGCCAGAAGGAATCACGTGAACTTCATGTGTTGTCTTTCATTTGTGTTGCAGGCAAAATTTTGGTTGGCTTACTAATCAAAATCAAAAACTACTAAAAAGTCCCCCCCTCACAAAAATATTCACAAAATTTTTGCTGCCCTTGTGTTCTCTTTGCAGGGAGATGTCTTTTAAGGACATACCAATGTTTTTTGGAGTTTTTCTCTACTTCCATCTCAGAAAAGTAGAACATCTGCTTATTATCATTATACTGATATGCCTTCATTGTATATGATATTCATGACTTTCTTTTCATTGTCTCCTCAGTTGTGATCACAGGAGTCAACTGTTTCAGTGTCAAACTTGCAAGTTATGTTCAGAACTTCTTCACTGCAGCCAAGCTTTTTATCATTGCTGTGATAGTGGGAGGTGGCATTGTTATGTTAGCACAAGGTGGGCCTATAGACACTATCAGTATTCAATTTACAACCCTGCTTCACGTTTTCGTCCTCTGATACACATTATTTTATTCTAGGGAAAACGGAAAATTTTTCCAATGCTTTCGACAGCCCATCATTGTCTGCTGGAGCCATCGGACTGGCATGTTACAGTGGGCTGTGGGCTTATGCAGGATGGTAAGTTATTCTTCAGTTCAGTTAGCTTTTAAGAATACAGTAGGCAACATGTATAAGGGTGACTTTTTGTCATACTTCTGAAATGGTCACTATTGTCTTTGCACAAAACAGACAATCTGTGAACAAACCAATGTTCAAAACCTAAATCATCCAGCTTGTAAACACACCTTGAAATTGACCATGCTCCTCTCTGAAGAATAGCAGTGACACACACTTTGGTAACCAACAAAATGATACTCTACTGGTATAACAACATGAACACTGATCTTACCCGACCCTTTATCTACTCATGTCTTTTTACTGGATGATGTGATGCTTGATTTCAGAAGCATGGCACCACAGAGGATCCCAGTAAGTGGGACTAAGTCCCCCTACATGAAAAAATCCTCTTCAGTAGCAAAAAGGGTTAACTAGCTGTAGCAGTGACAGTTATTTTAGTGACAAGCAGCACTGTCCATACATTGAGAGGCTTGCCTTTGTTAGACAGTTAAGTTTATAGAAGTTAAAGGACATCAGAGTGGAATCTTTTCACTGTCAACTGTGACTCACTGTCATTAAAGTCAGTTATAATTGATTATCAAACTGCATAGAACAATTTGTGTTTTTGTACAAAATTGTAATTTGAGAGGAACAATTCACACTTATCCAAGCTTATCCTAATGCACGACTAGATGTAACACGAGATGAATATTAGGTGCATAAAACACTGTACATCCTCTTCAACGGCTAAAGAACTAGTAGCTATAATGGTGACAGTTTAGTGACAGTAGCACTGTTCATCCTTTGAGGGGCTCGCTTTTGTTAAAAAGTTACAGTAAGTCACTGAAGTTCAAGGACATGTAACCCTTGACCTGCAAGGTGTGGAAGCGGCTGTACACAAGACAATTACAGTCGTCGTGTCAGAGAAAAAATTAATGGATGTATGTCATGAAGCCAATTTTCTGCTGATGCATGACTGACAGATGCATATTTAGATGTGCAAAAACAGTCTACATGTTGTAAAATTTCAGTTAACATTTGATGAGCTGCAGTAAAAATTAGATTGTAGACAGAGAGGACTGCATGCTGACTCACTTCAGTGAGCCAGAGTCCTCCTGTTAGCATTGCAATGGCAGAGGAGGTGGAGGAGTGACTTCTCCAAATTTCTTTGCAAGGACATCATCTCACAAAGTTCTAAAAGAAGTGGGGTAAACACATCCCTGTGACCCACTTGCTTAGGGCATGAGGCGGGGGACACTCCAGGCGCAACGCCAGTGCACTGCAGAGCTACACAGACATACAACCACATGCAAACATACTCACTCCTACGAGCAATTTGGAACGGCCAATCAACCTGAAGCGCATGTTTCTGGAGGTGGGAGGAAGCCGGAGAACCCAGAGAGAACCCACGCAGACATGGGGAGAACATGCAAACTCCGCATGCAAACTTTGTGTTTTTTATAACAGGACCCTTTAAATGTTAAAGGTTAATTTCAGTCAGGGTTTACCAGATTCTACTCAGGAGTTCCTATTTCACATTGAACATAGTATACATTCTCCATACCTTGAGAAAGATGGGCTCTATACAGGTTTATCTGAGATTTATTTTTATCAGTATGACATTGTGGAAAAGGTGTTCTTGTAAGGCACTGGTTTGTCTTTCTTCAATGTTAAGTTTACAGCTGCACAACAGACTGTTATTTCATGAGTGCAATTGTAAACTCCACACTGAAAAAAAACTTTTTGATGTGATTGCATCATGGCAGTTCACTGCAGTGTCATTGTAATGATCAGGACAATCAGAGGAAAAGACACATAAACGTCACATACAATAACCAAACAGCATGTATTTAACATGACAGCCACTGAAGCTGAAAGGATCCCTTCAATGGCAATGCTGAAAAAATGTGATGTTTGCCTAGGTTAGTTTTTGCATGCTTTGATTAGAGTGTTCATTAGAATTAAGGTCTTAACAGTGCAAATATTGATTAAAGATTGTTTTTGAGGGTTTATGGTCAGACAAATGTATTTTCTTCTTCTACTGTCGTATTTTCTCAGGGATCAACTGAATTGTATTATAGAAGAGCTCAAAAATCCATACAGGTAAGACAGCAAGACCCATGTGTCATTTTTAATTGGTCCTTATAAAACATGAGAACAGCATACGTGTATTGCCACTTCTCAGAATGATTTCGTTGAGATTTATAAAAGAGCAAAATTTACCTTAAATTTCTTCTGTATACATTCTTGCATATTGAACATCTCGTTTTCCCGTTATTTATCCTCAGGAACTTGCCATTGGCCATCCTCATTGCAATCCCCCTGGTATCTATTTGCTATGTGATGGTAAACGTTTCTTACTTCACTGTTATGACCGTGACTGAAGTGCTGAGTTCTCCGGCTGTAGCTGTGGTAAGAAGACACAGAGAACACAGGGAATTTTGTAATGTGTCGGTAATGACCTGTCAGAGTTGTTTAAAAAATGAAGGTCAACTTCAAGTTATGACAAAGGCAAAACAGGAGCCAGTCAGTATTAAATAGTATGCAGTATTTGTACATTTTCTGTTTATTCTAAAGTTAGACTAAATATCAGTAACACTCTAGCATTCTTTTTCTCCATTGTCTTTTGTTTGGATTTGTTTGTGTCTCCTCAGACTTTTGGAGACAGAGTCCTTTACCCTCTGTCCTGGATTGTTCCGTTATTTGTTGTCTTCTCCACATTTGGTGCTGCCAATGGGGGCTCCTTTGCTAGTGGCAGGTAAAATTGTTTGTAATCAACATTGAGGGTGAACAGTACATTTTTATCAGTCTGTTCAAGATGCAAATATGCCTATTTTGTGTGTCTGAGAAAGGAGGAAAAATTCTCTGTGAAGATTGAAGGTGATAATGATCATGTATTGTATGGGTAGAAAGAAAACACAGGTAGAAGTAGACCAAATGCAGCAGAAGAAGAGTGTTCGGCAACAAAAAATGTATTTGTATATTTAATTTTTCACAGATTGGCCTATGTGTCTGCTCGAGAGGGTCACATGCTGCAAATCTTATCCTATATTAGCCTAAGAAACTACACTCCATCTCCTGCTCTTATGTTCAATGTGAGTTTAGCAAGTTTCTAACATTTCAATTTTAATTTTTTTTTTTAACATTGTTTGCTGTGTGCTGAGATCACAAAAAAAATGCAAAACTCCTAAAAAATTATTAATATTTCAACATTAGATGCAAGTTCAGAGAAATGATGTACCCACTGTGATGTTTTGTCACGAGTGAACCTAATCTTTAATTGTCTGTCTGTTCTAGGGCTTTCTGGCTATGTGCCTCATTATACCAGCAGACATCTATTCACTTATAAATTACATCAATTTTGCCCAGTGGATGTTTAGTGGTCTTACATCACTGGGCCTCATAGTTATGCGCTTCACCAAGAAAGAGGTCCACAGACCATTCAAGGTAAGGCTTGTAAAATTAGAAGTATTTAGTATTGAAGAAAACCTTTATCACAGTTTAGACATCCATTTTATGCAGAGGGACATTCTCTTACGACCCAGCTAGAGGACTGGGGAAATAACATAAATCAACCCAGATTTAAAAGTGGGAACATAAAATATTTATTTAGGACAAAGGACTCTATGAGATACAAAATTATCAAACTTCTCTAACTAAAATGACAAATGAAAAACAAAACCACTACCAGCTCTAAATAGAGGGTACACACTAATTCAATTCTCAAGATCACAGTCAAAGTTCTACGGACTGTTTTAAAGTCCATGCCAGGTGATGAGGCGGGGCCTGGGCCTGGCAGGAAGACAACACACCAATCAGGAGATGGGCATGACGAAGGGGCGTGGCCAGGAGTCCCAGAGACAACGCACCTGGCACTGACGAAGGAGGGTGGAGCATCTGGGAGCAGTGCAGTGCCAGCAGCTCAGAGGCAGGGGCGCAGAAGGATACACACTATGAATAGACATGAGCTACGGCTGTAACACTCTTTCATTTGTTTATTGCACATATGGAAAGTACATACTTTGCTACAGACCATGCTTGTGTTTTCTTGGTAATATAGCTGTAATGATGTTATTACATTTAAGGAATCCAGTTTCCATTATGATCACAGAATAAAAACAGACAAATACTGACCTGTGGACTTTGTGTGTTGTTACTAGGTTCCAATCATCATACCAGCCCTAATGGTTCTGGTGTCCTGCTACTTGGTTTTGGCTCCCATATTGCATGAGCCAGCCTTGGAGTACCTCTACTGCACTCTCTTCATCTTTAGTGGACTTATCTTCTACTACTTTCTCATCTACCGAAAGGTCAAGTGGGTGAACAGCCTCATGAGTAAGTTTACTCTCAATTCTTAATTCATGACCGGAAATTATTTATTGTTTAAATATTTTTGTTGAACCCTTTTTATTGATACTGAATGAAAAGTAGAATTACTTTCTCAAAACTGGGGATAATAAAGTTTTGTAATGTACTGACTAATACGACCTTTCCCGCCTGTGTAGGACCTATCAACATGCATCTGCAGCTGCTGTTGGAAGTTGTTCCTCCTCAGAAAATTGAATAAGAGATGACTGCACTGACAAGCTGGTGAACTCCTGCTGGTTGTTGTTAAAGTTTCCTGTCCTGAGGAACTTATATGAGAACTTTTACCACCTTTTTTCTATTAAAAAAAAAACAGTCAAATATAGTCAAATATAATGTTGCTGGCACACAATCATTTTACTGTATTTTTCTTCACATAATATTTGATCAACATATGATTTCAGCAACATAATATTTTTTAATATCGGAAGATATGATAAATATTTGTCTAGTTCAGGTTTTCTGTTGCTAGAGGGGGAGAGACTGAGGATGGGGAGGTGGAGAGCTCTAACTGATGGAGTGTGAGACATGGGCCGCCCCCTTGACTTGTATGCAACAATTAAAGCTTCTCAAAAAAGATATTGGACAAATTCCATTTCTAAGTAATTTCATTGGTCATGTGCAAACATGCTCTTTTCTGCCAAAGTATGCAATGGTCAATGCAATGCAATTTTATGTATGTCACTTTGTATGCTGCGTTGTAAGGGCATTATTATTAACAATATTTTTCAAAATATTCTCAAAGGACACTGAGGACTAACTCAGTGTTTCTTAACTTCTTTCAAGCCACGCCTCACTTTTTCATTAAAAAATTACGAAGCACACCACCAAACAGAAATGTTATGATTAACATCATTAATTGCTTCCAGGGGGGGCAGCCGATCGGCACCAATTCCAGATCTGTCTTTGCACAAAAAAAACCTTATTCCACTCAAATCTTGTTTATAATTTTGCCAAAAACCTCCTTTTCCTTCAAGGGGATAATCCATCAAGCATTTATGCATTTCTTAGGGGTTTTCTCTGAGCAAAAACGTCATAGGTTCTTTGATCTTGGTTGAGAGGTGTATCTTCAATGATGAGACAATTTGTGGCATGAACAAAATTTCGGCACTGCAAGATGTTCAGCATTTTACAAACTTCAGCCATTTTATAAAGTTGTTGAGGATACAGCGATCGACTCTTTAACAACATTTGCAGAAGAGTCCTAAATGTTCGTTGGCCGTGATCTTGTATTTAAGTTGGTCAGCTCCTGCCTTAGGGAGAGTCTATCACAGAGTTCATTGTACCTCAAGAAATAGTGCATCCCTGGTATGTGCTTCAAAAAAAATTGTGCATCCCACTCCATTTTTTTTTACCCGTCATCACTGGTGACGCCCAGACACGTCACTTTATCCACTAGAATTGCTCATTTTTCTAGCTTTTCCTAAAGTGGCAGATTTGTGCATACCATTGACCGTCTATATACCTCACATTACATGTGGTTTTCTCCATCGGTTTTAACGTACTTTAACTGATGGAAACAATCGCGTCCATTGCTCTACAAATGTTCGGACTTTTGCTGGTTTCCTTGAAAGTGATGAAAGTGTGAAACAAAAACATTGAAATTTTGATGTCAAATGTCTCATGTTTTAACAAGTACATGAGCTCTAGAAATGTCATCTGAGGATACCTTGACAATTAGATTCAATGTCAATGATCTGAAATAAAAGGAAATAGAAGGACCCTGCTTCCTGTCTTTACTTTGAGAATATCTTAGAACCTCCCACTGAAGTGTGCTTAGTGAGTATGAGCCAAGGTCTGCATTTGCATCAGACATTCCTGCTCTGCTTCATTAAACCTGGCTCAGCGTCATCTGTGGGTTCAAATCACTAACTGTTCACAGAAGAGAACTACATTCAAGGTTCATAGACCTTCATTGAAGTTTTCATCATATGTAAGTGAATTTTTAAAAAAAAAATATTGTCATGAGTACCCTCTGTCCAACAGTATTTAGTGACAAGATTCTTGCTCAACACAATTAAACATCGTCATATGAACAGTGGTGTGTTAGAATCTTGTAAATTAAACCTGTAAAATGTCTTTGACTCTCGTTTGTAAATGAAGGTTGATATATCACATGTGTTTGCAGTTTTCTTTGAGAACAACAGAAATGAGGTGAACGCAGGCTTGAAAGTACAAGTGAATTCATTTGATCCATTACATGTTAACGTGAGTGGAATGTGGGGAAAATATAAATCATTACAGTTTTAGCGTTCCAATAAACTAACCTAATTTAAATTCAATTTGCAGTGGCTGCAGTGAAAAGCGTTAAACACCACTTTGAAGTTCAAAACTTCTTGGAATTCCTGGATCATTCAATAATATAATCAATAAAATCACAGAATTAACAAAGTAAATGTTTGGTGGTGATTACACTTGGAAATCTTTGATGTTAGCAGAAATTGTACGGCTGGTAAAAGGATTTTTGTAAATGTAACCTGGACAACGATTATGAACATTCATGCAACTGTTAATCTCAGAGGAATATGTGGAAATTATAAATCATTGTAGCTCTACAATGAGTTTATCCTGCCTCACGCCCTCAGTCAGCTAGGACAGGATCCAGGTCCTCGCGACCTGCCGCAGTGGATGAAGCAGTAGACAATGAAAGAATGAACAAACAAATGTAGTTCTAGTTTTCCACTTATGTAACCAAAAATTGAATCTGCTCATGGCCTTTAAACAAACCGATTCTTTTATAAGAAGGTGGCCCACAATTTGCTGTGGCTACATTTACAAACTTTACACATCAAGTTGTTTTCATTTCATAGTGATCCTTTCACAGAAAAGCAAATATCCTCCCTGAACTGTGTGGAGTTTCGACGGAGAAGTTCATTTCCCTGATGGAAGCTCCTTAAGGGGTCAATAAAGTCCTACTCTACTCTGAACCACAGTAAAGAAGTTTAGTAGTTTCTCAGGAGCCTAGATGTAATTGTTTCCCAAGAATAAATCATGCCTTTACAGTGTTCTCGTTTGCTTGCGTCCTTCCTTTAAATATTACAATAAAAAACTCAATGTTACCTTTTTTCGCAATATCATGTTGGGAAAAAAGCACTTCCACTCAACAAAAATATTCACAATTGATCTATTTCTCAACTTAAATTTTGAACCCGGAAATCGCCATTGTGTTTTGATCTCGCATGTTTTTCGTCACGAGACTCATCCGCTTGATTCTTTCATTCATTCATTCAATTTCTTACCTGCTGAGTGAAAATTGAAAGGGAAAAAAACTATTACAACTTTATTTCTTAAACTTTTTTTTTTAAGAATGACCACCATGCTGTAACATTTTTCTTGTTTTTCCTTTTTATGACGTCGTTATTAGTAAAATCGTTAAAGTTATCAGTTTGTTTAGTTTTTATATTGTACTATTGGCAAAACTCAATCATTGCGTATACGGTTTGTACCATATATATTACTTTTGGGATGCATAAATGTCATGTTGGGATGCCCACATTTTTGTTGCCGCACATCCCAGGGATGCACTATTTTCTAAAATGAACTCTGCCTTTAGCTGACCCGCTCGACATCCTCCCTTGATGAGGATGGATTTGTGGCTCCAAGTGAAAGCTTAAAGAAGCAGAGTACGCAGTAACCCAAAATATCCGCCATCGCTCCGGATCATTTCACTGAAATACTATCAGTAAAATAAAAGAATCAGAAATATAAATGTGTTTGGTGGAGATTTCAATTCGGAATTTTTGATGTTAGTGTAGCGCCTCTCTAGTGTGGTTTCTCTATTAGCGAGAGGTGGCTAACCTGTGTTCTTTATTTAATATGGGTTTCTATAGTATATTTGTTAGGCTTCGCTTAATTTTAACCTTTAATCTTAACTTTAACGTAATTATTTGATTTAAACGTAAATAGATACCTCGATCAAGAAACACAACTGTTTTATAGAAATAAGAATATTTACTTAAGGTAGAAAATCATATACTGTACTTCAATATCAAACAACAAAAAGCACAGCTCAATAGGCAATATATAATCACATTAACAAAATAAGGGCCCAATATAATAAAACAGCATTAAAGGCAGATCAAGTTCAACTTTAATAATGCAACCGTTGCAGGCCCGAACGTCGCTTGTGTGCGGTGTAGCCTGAAACAAAGGGCTGCTTCAACTTTCAGGTAAAAGATAATGAAAAAGAGAAAGAGGTACCTTCCTTTAGAGTTGGGTTTCTCAGAGGCACAGGGTCCCAGACAGAAGCAGACGGAACGATGGTGGCCGATGTAAGGGAAGCGATGGTGGCAGGTGTGGTGAAGGCGATGGTGACAGGTGTGGTCCTTCTACACAGACTTTGCTGCTCAAGGTGGCTAGTTTCTAGCTTGCACACAGATGTGTCCGCATCTGTTGCTGAGCTAGCAGCTACGTTCACTGGTTTCAGTTTCGGCGTAAAGTAATCCACTCACGCTTATAAAACTTGTCCATGTTTGTCTTCTTTCGAGAGTTCGGGTTGAACTCATGCATCAAATAACTTTCACAAACAAAACCTCCCACTAGTCACTCCCCACACACCAACTAACCACTACTGACACACTAAACACATACCAATCACACACTGATCACACACACCTGGTCGCGCGTCTCGCTCGCCCCTGTGCCCTTTGACCCAGGATGTAATGCGGTCGTTGCCCAAAACTCAAACATAAACAAATACATATTTAAAACATCAACACATTTCACATAAGCAGAGTAGTTAACACATGAACATAACATTTCTCTTCACAAAATGTTTTTAACTTTAAATATCATATTTATATTCATTAATATTTTAACCTTTTTACCCTTAAATATTATATAGTTATTAACTGATATTGATTATCTAACTTATTATTTAATTCAAGAAATTATTAATTGAAATGAATAAATTTTAACAGGGTTACATTAGCATAAATTCTACTAATGGGGGGAAGATGAGTGTTATTTGGATGTCTGTGAACATACATGTAACTGTTGTGAAAACTGTTGCGTTGGTGTACTATCAGATGGAAATGGATGAAGACATCATCAAGAGGATGAACAAAGCTCAGAATTGCTCAACAAGCATCGACTGCCAAACTAAAGGCAAGCAGAATGTCAAGGCCACCGTACTTCACCGGAATGTGAGTTTCCACATTAGGTATTTGGTATTAATATCTTAATAGAATCAGATTGACTGGTTGACTTTCACTATATGACAACTCAAATCCCAGGATGCTTTAAAACTTTTATACATAACAGCATAAGACATACAAGGAAAGTTTCTTGTCAGCTATTTTTTGGCAAAGGAGTTTATTCAACACTCTGATTTTCTTGCTTTCTTCTTGTTTTTGTCCTCCGTGCTCTCAGGTTGGTCTGTTTAGTGGTGTCTGTCTGATTGTGGGGACAATGATTGGGTCTGGAATCTTCATTTCCCCCTCATCCGTTCTGCTGTACACTGGGGCGGTTGGACCCTGTCTCGTCATCTGGGCTGGCTGTGGCATTTTAGTCACCCTGGGTAAGAGTGGGACCCAAGCCAAAGCATGTAACTGATCAGCATCAAACAAGTTTTAATTCAAGTTGATTTCTGTCTCTAGGATTAGACAGTTTCAGTAATTTGCAGAACACTTCACAATCATGTAACATTTACAACCAAAATTCTGATAATCGTTCAAGAAATTGTGTTGTTTCTTGGTCCCACCACCCAGAGGAGTAGGCACAGGGGTCCAGTGCAGTGTTGATTGAGTAGCAGCAAAACACAAGAATCTGAATGGTCCATGTCTTGTGTTGCCAATGCCAAGGTGGCTGGGTGAAGCTGTGGTTACAACCGGTACTACTCGTGGCAATAATCCCCAAACTTGCTGGTGGGCACAAGAGGTGATCAATGCTGATTAGTTGAATACGTCTTAAAGGTCATGTTGGCCTGTGGGAGTCCAGAGGCAGCTGATGAGTAAAAACAATGACAAAGCTTTTGCCCACTTTCCTTTGTGGCCAAACCCATGTGTAGTTAGTCATCAAGGAGACAAAGACCTGATTGTGGGAAAGGTTCGGTGGGACCACTGAAGATTTATTTATTTAATTTATTCAGTTCATTTTTCTTCTTTCTAGACCTGTTATTACAACATATTTCACTTTCATCAGTGTTGAAACATCATCAGCAACATCTGAAAAGAAAAAAAAAGGGGTTGACGGGTAGAAGCCATTGGCTTGTAAGATTCCCGTCCCCTAAATTATCAGATAACATTCAGTTGGCCCTGACGAGATTTTTGAAAACTATTTGACATCTTAGTATATACATACACTATATACACACACACACACACACACACACACACACACACACACACACACACACACACACACACACACACACACACACACACACACACACACACACACACACACACACACACACACACACACACACACACACACACACACACACACTATATGTGTGTGTGTGTGTGTATTTATATATATACAGTATATATATATATACACTGTATATTTATATATATACAGTATATATACACACACATATACTGTATATATAGTGTGATATCTAATAGTTGACTCATTTACATTTCTAATATTTGTGATTATATATTGTTTTAATTACATTAATTTCTTTTTCACACAAAATGAAAAACATGATGTGTTTTTGTTGAGTGATCTCATAATTCCAGTAGATCTTTGCGTGACACAAGGAAATACAAGTTTATATGTTTGTCACTCTGTTTCTTTGTGTTATGTAATGTTCCACAGATGCACTCTGCCTTGTTGAGCTTGGCACCATGATCACTAAATCTGGAGGAAAGTATTCATATTTAATGGAGGCTTTTGGCTCCATTGTAGCCTTCCTTTTTTCTTGGACCACTGTCATGGTACTGAATCCTTCAGGCTTAGCTATTATCACATTGAGCTTTGCAAAATATGCGTCCACTCCTTTCTACCCTGGCTGCACTCCTCCTCTTCTTGTCACCAAATGTCTGGCAGCAACAGCTATGGGTAAGTTTCACCAGAAATCCGTCTGTTATAAATTTACCTCAAATGTCATCCTCAAATGTGTGTGATCTTATCCTTGTTACATGTTACATCTGTGAGATGCCCCTCTTGTGTTTTTATGGTTAGAAAGAAGGAGAATGTTAAGTTGTGAGGCAAGTAGTGAACCCAAATGCAGCACACAGAAGGTAGATGCAAATAGAGAATTTACTGAAAAAGCTGGGCAGGTTTAGCAGAATGAAGCAGCAGAGCCAGGATGGTCCAAATGGTTGGAATCCAGGTGCGAAGCTGGTGATGCGGATGGTAGCTCAGCAGGCACGTAATGAAAGCAGCTGGTACGGGAATTAGTGGAACCCAAGAAAAAATAATTAGTGACACGATCAGAATAAACAAATGTCATCCACAATGAGCCACGAGCCATGTTCAGCTGAGACTGAGAAAGTAGCTCCATGCTTACCGCAGAAAAATAACAGTTAAATTATGAAAAACAAGAGTGAAAACCATGAGAAAAAAGGGAAATACATACTAACAAAATTGCTGAAAGTTTAAACACAGTTATGTGAGTACCTCGGATCAGTTTGAGCATTATACTGATATGACTTCATTGCATATGATATTCATAATTTTTATTTTCGTTGTTTCATCAGTTGTGATCACCGGAGTCAACTGTTACAGTGTCAAACTGGCAAGCTATGTTCAGAACTTCTTCACTGCGGCCAAACTTTTTATCATTGCTGTGATAGTGGGAGGTGGCATCGTCATGTTAGCACAAGGTTGGGCAATTTGCACCATCATTAACTTCAATATACAACCCTGTGTCACGTTTTTGTCCTCTGATATACTTTTTTTCTAGGGAAAACAGAAAATTTCTCCAAGGCATTTGACAGCACATCATTGTCTGCTGGAGCCATTGGACTAGCATGTTACAATGGGCTGTGGTCTTATGCAGGATGGTAAGTTATTCTTCGGTTGTTTGTTTTTAAAAATGCAGTATGCAACATGTATAAAGGTGACTTTTTGTCATATTTTTTTAAATGGTTGCTGTCATCTTTACAGTAGTACACAATCATCCAGGCTGTAAACAAATATTTAAATTGATATGCTCCTCTCCGAAGAATTGCAGTTTGCATGCATTTTTGGTAAACAATAAAATTATACCCAACTGGTATAAAAAAATATTATTACCCAATACTTTATTAATTAATTATTATTTTACTGGATGAAGTGATGCTTGATTGCAGAGAAACAGCACCATAGCAAATCCCAGTGAGTGGTACCAAGTCCCCCTGCACGAAAGTGTCCTCTTCAATGGTTAAAGGAGTTAACTAGTAACTGAAGTGGTCACAATTAAATTAGTGCAGCTGCACTGTTCATCTGTTGAGGGGCTTGCTTTTGTTAAACAGTTAAGTCATAGAAATTCAAGGATATCAGAGGGGAAACCTTGCGCCATCAGCTGTGGCCCACTGTCATGAAAATCAGTGATCATCAGACTATCAGTGATTATCAGACTGTATAGAACACGGTTTTTGTATGAAATTCTAATATTGTACAAAATTTTTGAAATTTAAACATCAAACAAAATTTAAACATTAAACCTAGTAACCTCGTTTCTTCTTGTGAATTCCTGTTTCATGATTACGGCAAATGTGGAGGGAAACAGGCTCCTTTGCAATATCACTTTTTTGGAAATGGGAAGGAGGCCTCAGGTCACTGATGGCGTTTCAATTTTTTGTAGTGTGGTTGTGTCATCATAATTCAGACCAGTGTCAAGCTGTAGAACTTTGAATCAATAGGTTAATTTGAGGAAAATAGACAAATGAGGAATACAGCAACAAAATACTATGTCATTTACATCAAAGCCACTGAAGCTGAAGGGTTAATATTATCCCTTTGTAGGTAATGCTGAAAAACTTTTATCTGTTCTTACATGATTTAATTGGGATGCTCAGCACAGTAGAGCAATAAAGAATTAAGGTTCCTTACATTGCAACCATTTGTGATTAAAGATTGTATTTGAAGGTTTAAGATAGTTTTAAGTCAGTTTTTCTCCTTTTGACATATTCTCTCAGGGATCAACTGAATTTTATCACAGAGGAGCTCAAAAATCCATACAGGTAAGACACCAAGATTTATCTCTAATTTTTAAGAGATACTTAAAACAAGAGAAAAACTTATGTATGAGAAAACTTAGTGTAAGAATGTATGATTTTCCCCTAAATTTCTTCTGTATACATTCTTGCATATTGAACATCTCGTTTTCCCGTTATTTATCCTCAGGAACTTGCCGTTGGCCATCCTCATTGCAATCCCCCTGGTATCTGTGTGCTATGTGATGGTAAACGTTTCTTACTTCACTGTTATGACCGTGACTGAAGTGCTGAGTTCTCCGGCTGTAGCTGTGGTAAGAAGACACAGAGAAGACAGGGAATTTTGTAATGTGTAGGTAATGACCTGTCAGTTGTTTAAAAAGTGAAGGTTAACTTCAAGTTATGACAAAGGCAAAACAGGAGCCAGTCAATATTCAATAATATGCAGTATTTGTACATTTTCTATTTATTCTAAAGAAAGATCAGTAACACTCTAGCATTCTTTTTCTCCATTGTCTCTTGTTTGGATTTGTTTGTGCCTCCTCAGACTTTTGGAGACAGAGTCCTTTACCCTCTGTCCTGGATTGTTCCATTATTTGTTGTCTTCTCCACATTTGGCGCTGCCAATGGAAGCTGTTTTACTGCTGCCAGGTAAAATTGCCACATCTTGTAATGAGCATAGAAGTAAAACAATACTTTTTTTTTTGTGTTAAAAATGCAAATATAAATGTTTGTTGCTGAGAGAGCAATGCTCTCATTTTGAAAGTTTGAAGGTGATAAATAAGATGGATAAAAAGAGCAAAGAGAGGAAGAGTATTCACCAAAAAAAAAAGTATTTGTATATTTTATCTCTGACAGATTGGCCCACGTGTCAGGTAGAGAGGGTCACATGGTGCAAATCTTATCCTATATTAGCCCAAGACGCTACACCCCATCCCCTGCTATTTTGTTAAATGTGAGTTTTGAATTTTAATGAATTCTCAGATGTATAATTTTCAATTTCATTTCTTTTCATTTTCTGAATCACATTATTTGCTGTGTACTGAGTTCATATTAAAAAAATTAACCTCCTGAAAACATTCTTGATATTTCAACATTAGATGCACGTTCAGAGAAATAATGTATCCACTGTGATGTTTTGTCACAGGTGGACATAATCTTTAACTGTCTGGTCTGTTTTAGGGAATTTTGTCTGTATGTTACATTATGCCAGCAGACATCAACACACTCATTAACTACTTCAGCTGTGCCCATTGGATGTTCAGTGGTCTTACATCACTGGGCCTCATAGTCATGCGCTTCACCAAGAAAGAGATCCATAGACCAGTCAAGGTAGGTCTTGTAAACTGAAGAGTTTCAGTTTTTAAGAAAGTCTTTTTTTCTTCCAGTGTTCTGACATCTGTTTAATGTGGAGTGATGCTCTTTGACTTGGTTATTGGGTACAGGGACAGTTAATATAAAGCGCCCAACTTGCTGCAGACCACAATTTTGTTTTCTTGGTAATACACCTGCAATAAAGACACTACTTGTAAGCAGGGTGAGATTTGTCCCCCAAAAAAGGGATGGTGGTGGTGGTGGTGGTGGGGGTTATCATGAGAAAAATGAGCAAGAAAAATTCTGACCAGTTTATCATTCATATTTGACCATAGGCTTCCTGTAGGAAAGCACTGACACAGCCTGCCTGCTATTTTATATTTCTATAGATTATTGATAGGGTTGTCCTCCTGTAGGGTATTGGGTCCCCCGGAAATGATTGGAGCTCATATATAAGTGTGAACCAATGTTGGCCTGGTTAAGCTGTTGCTCAGAAACATTAACAGTTTTTTGACTGCTGAACTTTCAATGTTTTGCTATTTGATTGGTCGAGTTAAGTGAGAAACTTAATGGAAATATAAAAGAGAGTAATCAAGTTTAAAGTGGTGTGTCGAACTTTTGATTACAAGGAGTGGCTGATGCATCATTCACGAAAATGCAGTGGATTACCTCAGAGACTTAAAGCTAAGCTTAGAACCCCCCCCCCCAGATGAAATTCATTCAGTAGAGAAACACATGCAAAAACCAGAAGAGGGGATAATCCTACCATCCCTCCTCACAAACCTTAACCTGCTTGTAACAAATCCAGTTCCATTATGACCACAGAATAAAAGCACAGATGAATACTGAACCATGGACTTTGTGTGGTGCTTGCAGGTTCCAATCATCATACCAGCCCTAATGGTTCTGGTGTCCTGCTACTTGGTTTTGGCTCCCATATTGTATGAGCCAGCCTTGGAGTACCTCTACTGCTTTATCTTCATCTTTAGTGGACTAATCTTCTACTACTTTCTCATCTTTGGTAAAGTCGAGTGGGCACTCAGACTCATGAGTATGTTTATTGTCACTTCTTAATTCATTACCTTTAATTGTTATTCATATACTGCTGTTTAACTCTTTTCATTGATATTGAATGGAAAGTAGAATTATTTTTTCCACAACTGGGCATAGTAAAATTTTGTAATGTAATGACAATGTGGTGACCTTTCACCCTTGTATAGGACCTATCACCATGCATCTGCAGCTCCTGATGGAAGTTGTTCCTCCTGAGAAAACTGAATGAGAATAGACAACATTGACAAGCAGGTGAACTACAGCTGCTTGTTCATGATATTGTGCACTATATAATTTTATGTAATTGTAGTCTGTATGATTGTACCATGTATCATTGTATGTGACAATAAAAGCTTCTTAAAAAAGATGGACAAACTCAATTTCTGAGTAATTTCTTTGGTCATGTGCAAACATGCTCATGTCTCTGACAAAGTATACAATGGTCAGTTATTTAAGAACTGAAATGGGGATCGCCACAAGATCATACAAAGTCAGACGAAATCTCACTTTGTGTGCTGTTTCCACTGGAAAGGCATTAACATTTTTTCCATTTGTTGGACGTAGTTCTGAAGAAGCTGCTGTTTGATTTGAAACAAGCGTGTTCTGATGAACTCAGATCAGAAAATTACAGCCTTCTTTTCAATCAAAGCCGCTAATTAAACATAGCAAAGTTTATTGTTGCTATTATTTGACCTGTGATGATTTCTGTATTTTAGTCACCCTAAGTCATGGGCAACTCAGGTAAGAGGATATGACTGTAGCTTAGGTGGTAAAAGTTTGCCCCAGTTCCCCCCACTCTATGTCCCACTGTGTCTGTGAGCAAGATATTCATTCTATTCACTTCCCAGGCATTGGCCTGCCAACTGCTCCTCAGAGATGCGTCAAACGCAGAGAATACCTTTCATGACATTGTACCATGTGTAATTGTAAATAATTGCACATTGGCATGGTAGCTCAGTCCATTAAGATTGCCTTCCTGGTCTGGCCCTCATTTAGGGCCAGACTGACCTGAGAGACCCAATCATGAGGTGCTACACGCTCAGTTTTAATTATTTCAGGGAGTCACAAACACACAGGATATACTTATCAAATGCAGAAGATCATCCTGTACACAGAGTTGGTTTTACACTCTCTATGTCAACACCAGGAATCCCCATGAAGACACAATATTTCTAGAGATTCCACCAGGTCCTACAAAGACCGATTAAATGTCACTTTATGCACTTGTTGTATTGCAAAGGCATTATTGATATATTTTTTTATAACACTCTCAAAGAACAATATTGGTCTAGCTTTATTACAGGTTGCGGGCACTGAACTCACACCCACAAGATGTATAGTAGCTGGTCTTTGTGTCCCTCTAGTGGCATAAAATGCACCTACACCTAATCATAGCTGGAATCATATAAACTCTGGCAGGTTATGTTGGAGCTATAAAGAGAACCGCAGCCGGTTGTTGTGTGGCCAGTTACCTTTTGCCTCAATGAAATGCACATGGTACTTTAATCAATGCATGGCGTGAAAAATAAATACATTCTTGTCATGCAAACACTTACTTCTTTTTTGAAGTTGAAATGAGCAGTTAAGTTTCACCATCCATCCATCCATCCATTTTCTTGAAGACAAAACAACTGTAATCATCTTATCTTCAGCTGCTTTCCTGCTTTGCGGGACAGAGGTGTCGCTGGAGCCTATCTCAGCAGACTCCAGGCAAAAGTCACTATTCTTAATTATTTAACAATGCGGTTTGTTTTCCAGGGGGAATGAACAAATTTGTCATTTGGCGGCCGACGAAAGTGTAAACACCAATATCACAAAACAAAGAAAGTGATATGGTCTGTCTCTGTCTTGCTTTTGTATGTTATTTTATGGGTTCAGTTCTTATACTTCTGCCACATTTAGTGGTTTGTTGCACCTGGTTTGTTTTTCCTGATTGTTTCGTTTGGAGTTTAGCCAATCCGTGTTTAGTTCTCCGCATAGTTAATTAGTTTGTCATTTGTTTTACCTGAGGCCAATTTAACACCCTGGCCTGCCCATTTAAGGCGTGTCTTTTCTGTTAAGTGCTGTCACAGCGTTTTTCAGTAATCCCTTGTGGCAGAGTATCGTGTTTAGCCACGCCTTGTCTGTTCTTGTTTCGGTTTTGACCTCTTGCCTGTTCGACGATGATTTTTTAATATCCCACTGGTATTGTATGCTCTGAGTTTTTCCTGGCATTTGTATTTGGACTGATTAAAGGATTTGGATTTTGACTTTTGAACTCTCACGCCTGGTTCCTTGTGCAACCGTAACAGTACGCTGGGACCAAAATGGAACCAGCGAGAGACCCACAGCTCCTGGCTTTGGTGGAGCAACAGAAGACCACTCTGGAGCAGCAACAACAACTGCTGCTAGCTGTAATGCAGCAACTGCATATTATCACCCACCAGATGACCGATCTGACTTCCACTGTGGGAGCTAGCCAGCTCACTGCATCTTCCCTGTCGCCTGCCTCGGCAGCTCCGCCGGAACCCCGCCTTCCTCCTCCCGAGAAGTACGACGGTGAACCCGGAACCTGTCGTGCTTTTTTGACCCAGTGCAAGTTAATCTTCAGTCTCCAGCCCAGAACTTTTCCCACGGAACAGTCCCGTGTCGCTTATATCATCACGCAGCTGACTGGCAAGGCCAAGCAGTGGGCGACTGCAGCGTGGGAGGCTGGGTTGCCGTGTACCCAAACGTCAGCCCTGTTGGAGGAGGAGATGAAGAGGGTCGTCGACCGGTCTCGGCACGGTCATGGGGCGGGAAGGGGATTATTTCGTCTAAGGCAAGGTAACCGATCTGTGTCTGACTATGCAATCAAGTTTCAAACCCTGGCCACCAACAGTGGTTGGAAGAAGAGAGCATTATTAGATTTTTTTTCTTGACGGCCTGTCAGAGGGGATTAAGGATGAACTGTTGACCCGTGACTTGCCAGACAATATTGAAAAACTCATTGAGCTGGCTATTCGGGTGGATTCGCGTTTTGAGGAGAGAAAACACTTAACCAGCTCAAGCAGTTTTCTGGGTCATTTTACTCCTCGAACATTGACAGGACAGACCTCCCCAGATCAAGGTGACCGAACACGTTCTCCTTCAGAGGGGCAACCCATGCAGTTGGACCGGGGCCGTCTCACCAGGGAGGAGAAAGAGAGGAGATTAAGGGTACGTGCCTGCTTTTACTGCGGAAAGCATTGACACTGCGTTGCCGGGTGCCCAGTAAAAGGCAGCGCTCACTAGTGAGGAGAGGAGCACTAGTGGGTGTACTTCCTGTCGAGACCTCCTCCAAGAACAGAACGTGCCTGTCTGTCACTTTGGAGTGGAGTGGGGGAGACAAGAAATCCTCGGCCCTGGTGGATTCTGGCGCAGAGGCCAACTTCATGGATTTGGGGGCAGCCATCAGGTGGGGAATTCCCCTGGAGGGGATAGCGCGTCCACTGGTGGTAAACTCCCTTAACGGTCAGAGAATTGACTGTATCATCCACACAACCACTCTGCTTAAGCTGAACACTTCAGGAAATCATCAGGAGAGGATCAAATTCAATGTAATTGAGTCGCCACACTCTCCCGTGGTGCTGGGCCATCCCTGGCTGAACAAACACAACCCTCAGATGGACTGGGGAAAACATGAGATTAAGGGCTTGAGCCTGTTTTGTCTTGAATCTTGTCTTGTGCATGCTAATAATCATGTTCTTGCTCCTCAGGGGCAGGAGATTCCTTGTCTGGATCAGGTTCCTAAGGTTTACCAGGACCTGACACTGGTCTTTAGTGAGTCTTGAGCGACCTGTTCACCTCCTCACAGACCTTATGACTGTTGTATTGACCTGAAACCTGGGACAGTGCCTCCTAGGGGTCACCTGTACTCTCTCTCCCGTCCAGAGCACCTGGCCATGGAGAGGTACCTGGATGAGTCGCTGGCTGCTGGGATCATCAGACCCTCATCGTCACCTGCTGGGGCTGGGTTCTTCTTTGTGGGTAAGAAGGACGGTTCCCTCAGACTCTGCATTGATTACCGTGGTTTGAATGACATCACCATCAAGAACCGGACCTACGTAACGCTTACCATCTGGTGCGTATAAGGGAGGGGGATGAGTGGAAGACTGCATTCAACACACCAACAGGGCATTGGGAGTATCTGGTGATGCCTTTCGGGTTGTCTAATGCACCTGCAACTTTTCGAGCTCTTATTAATGATGTGCTTCAAGACATGTTAAACCACTTTGTGTTTGTTTATCTGGACGACATTTTGATCTTTTCGAAGTCCACAGAGGAACATATTGAACATGTAAGACAGGTGTTAAAAAGACTGCTGGAGAACAGGCTGTTCGTCAAGGCTGAAAAGTGTGAGTTTCACGTCTCATCCACCTCCTTCCTGGGGTTCAACATTGCAACCGGATGCATTAGCATGGACTCTGCCAAGGTTAATGCGGTTTCAGAGTGGCCTCCACCCGCTGATCATAAGTCACTCCAGCGTGTCTTGGGTTTTGCTAACTTTTACAGAGTTTTATAAGGAACTATAGCTCGGTGGCTGCTCCTATAACTGCCCTCACGTCCACCAAGACCTGGTTTTGTCGGACATATGAGGCGGATGAGGCGTTTCAGGAACTGAAAAGACGTCTTGCTACTGCTCCCATTCTCATCCACTCAGCCCCGGAGGTCCAATTGATTGTCGAGGTCGATGCTTCGGATGTGGGGGTAGGGGCAGTTCTCTCTCAGAGAGCACGTTCAGACAATAAGGTTCACCCATGCGCCTTCTTCTCTCGCCGCCTCAGCCCAGTGGAACGGAATTATGATATTGGCAGCTGGGAACTGCTGGCAGTCAAGTTGGCCTTGGAGGAGTGGCAGCATTGGCTAGAGGGCGCTGAACATCCATTCCTGGTCTGGACCGACCATAAGAACCTGGAATACCTTCAAACAGCCAAGAGACTAAGTCCTCGTCAAGCCAGGTGGGCTATGTTTTTTGCTCGCTTTAACTTTCATCTCACTTATCGTCCAGGGGATAAGAACGTCAAGCCGGATGCCTTGTCCCGAAGGTACGATCAGGATGGACCTCCCCCTTCAGAGGACACCATCCTAAGGCCCGAAGTCTTCGCCAGCGCTGTGTCTATGAACTGAGGATCAGGTGAAAGCGACCCAAGGGGATGGGGGTGCTCCTAGCAACTGTCCTGTAAATTGTTTGTTTGTGCCTATTTCCATGCGTAAAAAGAATCTGGAGTGGGGTCATGTGTCATGACTGTCATGTCATCCAGGGGTTTACCGTACCTTTAAGTTCATTATTAGAAGGTTTTGGTGGCCTGACCTGAAGAAGGATGTTCGTGATTTTGTGTCTGCCTGCTCAGTCTGTGCCCAAGGTAAAGACTCTCATCAGCACCCCTCTGGTCTGCTCCAACCACTACCCACTCCTCATTGCCCATGGTCCCACATTTTCCTAGATTTTATTACTGGTCTACCTCCATCCAATCATAATGACACCATATTTACCATAGTGGACAGGTTCTCCAAAGGCGTCCATTTTGTTCCATTGACCAAACTCCCTCCTGCACAAGAAACCGCCTCACTGCTCATACAACATGTTGTTTGTTTACATGGAATCCCTGTTGACATTGTTTCGGATCGTGGTCCTCAGTTTACAGCTAAGTTTTGCAACTCTCTAGGTACCTCTGTTGGTCTCTCCTCCGGTTACCACCCCCAATCCAGCGGCCAGACTGAGCGGGCAAACCAGTGCATTGAGACAGTTCTTAGGTGTCTCTGTGCTAGGAACCCATCGTCTTGGAGCCAGCAGTTACCCTGGGCAGAGTACGCCATTAATAGTCACAGATCCACGGCTTCTAACTTGTCCCCTTTTGAATGTTGTTTGGGGTATCAGCCTCTGCTATTCCCTAGCCAGGAGGAGGCAGTTGAGGTGCCGTCGGCCGAGGCCTTCATCAGACGCTGCCGACGTACCTGGACGGTAGCCCGTCAGTCTCTTTTGAGAGCAACGGCAGGCCAAAGCTGGGTTCCTTCTCGTTTCGTTTTGGACAGGTCTCTGATCAGAGAGTTTTACAGGGATCACCCGTTGCTCGGGAGGCGTTTCCTTGGGAGGGGGGGGGGGTTACTGTGATGGTCTGTGTCTGTCTTGCTTTTGTATGTTATTTTATGGGTTCAGTTCTTATACTTTTCTGTTCTGCCACATTTAGTGATTTGTTGCACCTGGTTTGGCCAATCCGTGTTTAGTTCTCCCCATAGTTAATTAGTTTGTCATTTGTTTCACCTGAGGCCAATTTAACACCCTGGCCTGCCTATTTAAGGCGTGTCTTTTCTGTTCAGTGCTGTCAATTTTTTTCAGTAATCCCTTGTAGCAGAGTATCGTGTATGCCAATTGTTTACTGTTTTACCTGACCACCTTCTGTACGACCCCGAGTTTAGCCTTGCCTTGTCTGTTCTTGTTTTGGTTTTGACCTCTTGCCTGTTCGACTATTTTTGGATATCCCACTGGTATTGTATACTCTGAGTTTTTCCTGGCATTTGAATTTGGACTGATTAAAGGATTTGGATTTTGACTTTTGAACTCTCGCGCCTGGTTCCTTGTGCGACCGTAACAGTAAGTAATTGTTTAGTTATTATGTGGTGCTTTTAACATGATGCAAGACATCTCAACAGTCACCACCAGTCATGCTGTTAAATTCAGTAACTTGTTCGCAGTTTACATTTGGAATATCTAATTGCTCTTAATCCAAGATTGACACTGAAGCTTCTAAGATCACATGGAAATGTGAACTGTGCTTATGTTCTACTGTTTGAGTTAGAATGCTTGAGATGCTGAGAACTCTGACAATAGGTGGTGGCAATCAGTGACAGGGGATGTTTGTTGGGACTGCTAACAAATCCTATTTGATTTCCTGTGGACAACAGAGGGAGGGTAGGAAGAATAATAGGAACAGCCTGTTGTGGAGGAGGCAGACTGGAGGGCTTAATCATGGACAGTCTGGACTTGTTCTCTGAGTTGAGGCTACTCATGTTGAAAACTTGCTCGGGTCGTTCTGGCCACAGATGATAAACACTCTGCTGGTGATCCAGCATCCCGATCGTTCAGAATCCATGGAAGCACATGCACATCAGCTGGAACCAATGCATCATGTCCATGCATAAGGTAAAAGGGAGGATACTGGGTACTCTAAAGTTGGAGGCGTTATTTGCGAAAGCCACTGGCTTCACATACATACACATATACTGTATGTAACCCACTCACCCCTGTGAGAGAGCAACATTAACCCTCTATTTATATGGTGTTTGTTGTACTTATGTAAAACTTTCCACTACTGATTGATTGCCTTCCTGGTTCTGGCCCTACCTGTTTGCAAATACCTGTCCACATATGTTCTGTCCACATTCCAAAAAAATGGTCTTCTGTCCACGACCACAAACCTCATCCATCAATTGTTGGTTACTATCTGCCTGTCTTCTGTCCTGATCCTTGCTGATACACTTGTGAAGAGGAGTGAATAAAATGTTTTATTAAATTACATTAACATCTTTCAGCTATTTTTCAACAGCTTTTGGGGCATCACAGACCACCTATACCACAGGGGGTGAGAGGTAAGGGATTTTCTGCAAATGCCATTAGTTCATGACATTCTCAATACATAGAATGACAAGAAAATACTGCAATACTCAAATACTCACTGTCAAAAATATTGAGCTGCTGTGGCATATTTGTGCCAGGGAAGCATACCAGCATGCCCATGGGGAATCAATCAACCAATCGATAGATACACACACACAGACACACTCAACAAAACATGTTAAGACAGCATTTGGCTCCATTGTAACCTGAAGCCATTGTTCATACTTTTGCAGAGTATGACATGCTGAAACAAAGGTTAGTGCAGTAAATGGACAAAGTTGGATGGGCAACTTGTATGAGAAAAACTTTTGAGGAAGAGGGGCAGAGCAGAGAGGGAATGTAAACAGGCACACACAGGTAGGAGTGTCACGTTTCCTGATCAAAGAGGCATTGTGAGCATAGTCAGGGTCAACAGAAGGGAGGTTTTTAGCCTTTGTAGTTAAAACCGAAACTTCCTTGAAATTGTAATAAAACTAATTTCAAAATTAAGGTGAAATATTTCACAATGTAAGACATATGTGACCTCTTACAAAAGGCAAATATGAGCACAGACAAAGTGATAAAATTATCTACTGTCAGTCAATGAATCTGATGGTTTGCAGTCGTTTGCATGTCTCTCTCTCTCTCTCTCTCTCTCTCTCTCTCTCTCTCCACCTACTTACCTATCTATATCTATTTATTACTTGTACTATAAACACTATAAAATAATCTATAATGTATATATCCACTAATTCACAATAATGCACTGTAGTTCACAAAAGGGATAATCTCATTTTCCGAGCTGACAAACAAGACACCTCTCTACTGAGCTCTTATCAGTGCATTTTATTAACTCACAACGTGAAAGGTTAGTTAAAGCTCTCTGCTTCCTGTCTGAGAATATCTGAGAACCTCCCACTGCAGTGTGCTCAGTAACAGGGAGCCAACTTCTGCATTTGGATCAGACATTCCTGTTCTGCTTCATTAAACTTGGCTCAGCGTAATTTGTGGATCTATATCACTGGAACAGTTCTCAAAAGAGAGCTTTTTTCAAGGTTCACAGAGCGTCATTGAAGTTTTTTTTATCAAATGTAAGTGTAAAAAAACATTTATTTACATCATTATTGATTGCAATGTATTTGCTGTTTACAAATGTATATAGTGAAAAGGACTGTTGTACAACATCACCCCATGAAATGTTGTGTATTAGAAGTTTGTGAATTAATCTACTAAGATTTCTTTGGCTCTCATCTGTAAATGAAGTTTGACAGTTGACATTGAGAAAGAACAGAGCTGAGATGAAATGTAGATGTAAAAGTACAAGTGAAGTCATTTGATATATTACATGAGTGGAATGTGTGGAAAAGATAAATCATTAGTTTTAGCTTTACATTTGTGTGACCAAAAAAGTGAGTGAAAAAAAGCTTAAAGAAACACCTGACACAGTGAAACTTAAAATTTGTACCATCACTCTGGATAATTTTAATACAATCAATAAAATCACAGGATTATCCATGTCAATATATTTGGTTGTGATTTTAGCAAAAATTGCACTGTTGATAGGATTATGTACATAAAGCTTAATTTGGGTGATGATTGACAACAGTCACGTTCCTGTTGTAAAAAATGTGTTGGTGTACCAGTAGATGGAAATGGATTCGGACACCATCAGGAGGACGAATGACTCTCCAAACGGCTCCACCACATACAGCATGGTCTGCCAGAGTAAAGGCAGACAGAATGTCAAGGCCACCGTACTTCAAAGGGAAGTGAGTTTTCCTGAGAAAAGACCCATTAGGTATTTGTACCTAAAAAATTCATTTAGGCCAGACTTGAGTACCAGGCAGTGCCACAACGACTGTCTACATATTAACTCCAGTCAGAATTGATGTCCAGACACCTTAAGCTCCCAAAATACTCAAATAAAAAGTTAAAAGGGATTCCTCTGGATAAAACAGGATTATTAGGACATACTAAAAAAAACACACACAAAAAACGTTTAAATACAAAGAAAGTACCACTTGTGTGCTTGAGCCTGCAGGAACCACAACTGCTTGTAAAAAAATACTTGTGATCTATTAAACATCACTAAAACAATAATTAGAAAAATGCTTACAAAGTGATTGAATCCATCACCTGGTGTATAATGCACATAGAATAATAACAAAGGTTTTGTAGACAAGGGGCTTTTTGAGGCTTATTGCTCTAGCATGAACAATATTGAAACTTCCAGTTGGCAACATGGAACAATACAACAGTACAATGACAAGAAAATGTATGTGAATCTTTTGGAATGTCATGGTTTTCTGCATTAATTTGTTCTAAAAAAATAGATTCTTTCACATTTTCATTGATCACATTGTTCAACATTGAAAGTAATTGTAAAAATAGTTGATCCCCTTTGGCATCCATAACCTCTACCTAGCACATCCTGTAGCTGTGGATCAGACTGGCGCTTTGTCCCTGAGGAATTTTAGCTTATTCTTCTGGCTCTTGTGTTCAAGGTTCTTTCTCTTGTATTACCCAACTGCCGCGGAGTTTCAACAGATGTGCAGATATTCTCAACTTATCCTGAAGAATATCATGTAAATGAACGATTCTTGATGCCCTTTTTGTCAAGGCATTACTTGTCTCATATTTTTTCCGATCATATCTTTTTTTCTATCAGTCAAACAATGTCTACCCCACAACTCAGAACTATCTTTAATAAAATGATTCCATGTATGCGACCACCTGATCCCACTCCGCTTCTTTCATGACTTTAATTGAAAGTTTCACTTTTTCCACATCCGCCAAAGATTTTATAGTTGTTCTCAATAAAGACATGATAAATCAGAAACTTTTTAATGTTATTATATTAGGGCACCATATATGTGTCAATATCCTTCACTTGGATTAAATTCAGATTTTTTATAAGACCAATGAATTCAGAAAACCATGACATTCGAAAAGGTTTCCATACATTTTATTGCCACTACATTTTTTTTAATGTGAATGTAGGTCTGTACTCTATCACACCCTGAATCCTAGGATGCTTTAAACCCTATAATCATGACGGCATAAAACAAGTAAAGTTTCCTGTCAGTCATTTCTGGATGAAGATTTTTTTTTTCAAAACTACAACTTTTGTCGTCTTGTTTTTTGTGTCCTCAGGTTGGTCTGTTCAGTGGTGTCTGTCTGATTGTGGGGACAATGATTGGGTCCGGAATCTTCATTTCCCCTTCATCTGTTCTGCTGTACACTGGGGCGGTTGGGCCCTGTCTTGTCATCTGGGCAGCCTGTGGTGTTTTAGCCACACTGGGTAAGAATGACATCTAAACAAATATGTGACACTCGTGACACCGATCATCAGAAATTTACAGTAACAGTCTCATCATTTAATGTTAAGACTGTTCCCACCCAATATTTATGCTAATTGACTCAACCAGTCGATCATTTTCTAGTTATAGATGTTGACTGAACCACATTTACACTTGACAAGGAAACATGGCTTCAGCTGTACATTGTCAGTTGTCCTGGTGGGGTCAGAGTACTTGTCGCTGATAATCTCACTTGTCAATTACCTACAAAGATTCTATTACAATGTGTGTGTGTGTGTGTGCGTGTGTGTGTGTGTGTGCGTGTGTGTGTGTGTGTATGTGTGTGCTGCAGTGTGGACTGTATACATTGTCTTTTATATTGTGTAAGGTGGTAAATGTTAATGTTTCTCAACGGCATAAAAGTTTGATTTGCGCTGATACAGGCAAACAGCACTTTTCCTCCTGACACAGATAAGTTCAATCGATATGTTTTTGTAGATGACCATAAAACTTTATAGTGAGTATTTCATAATAGTTTTAAGGTCATTTCTCCACATCTTTTATCATCTCAGGACAGTTAAATCCAAAAGAAAGCCTAATGAGATATCTAACAGTTGACTCAATAAATTTCAGAGTGACTGTGATTATGCCCTTCTGATTATTTTGTTTTATTTTTTTTATAAAGTTGTAAATTTGTTGTATGATCTGTCACAGAAATCCTGTCAGAAATTCCCTTGACTTTATTACCAGAAGCAACTAAATCTAACTTTCATTGATTTTTATGTCACTCAAGCATCTATTGTTTTCTTGTTCATACAGTATCTTTCATCTTCTATCTGTATTTGTTTGTGTATGTATGGCCCCACAGGTGCACTGTGCTACGCTGAACTTGGCACCATGATCACTAAATCTGGAGGAGAATATTCATATTTCATGGAGGCTTTTGGCTCCATTGTAGCCTACCTGTTCTCCTGGACCACTGTCATGGTACTGAAACCCTCAAGCTTAGCCATTATCACATTGAGCTTCGCAAAATATGCTTCCTCTCCTTTCTACCCTGGCTGTACTCCTCCTCTTGTTGTCACCAAATGTCTGGCAGCAACAGCTATAGGTAAGTTACATATGAACTCGTGTGAGTGAATTGTCACTTACAAGCATGACAACTCATACATGAGTATGATGTTATCACTCTAGAATAACTTGTGTGGAGTTGGGGTTGGAGGGTGGGTGGATAGACTAGTTCCCCTCAGGAGGTTGAATGGATTGGTGCACTTCCCCCAGATGAGCAGGAGTTCAAGCTTTGTTGGGTCAGAGCTCAAATTTGTGAGGCAAACATTGAACATTCTGTGATTCTTCAGTTCAATATGAGTGAAAAACTGAGAAAAAATGTGCATTTATTTGTGCATACACTTTGGAAGTCAGTTGGGTTAAATTATTCTAAGTCATACCAAATGCATTTCATAACATTCATAATTTCAAAATTCATCTAAAATGTTAAGATTCTTTTTTATACTTATGTACATTATTTCACATTTATTTCACAACATTTCACATTTCCGGATAGCAAGCATCAATGCTACAAAGAGCCATCTGCATGCCAAAGAATGCTTCTTGGAAAGGACACTAATGCATAATGCAATAGGGGTAAAATATAAGTTGGCTTACTACTGAAAGTGACAAGTACTAAAAAGTCAAATCCACCCCCACCCTCCCAAAAAATAATAAAAATAAACATCAAAACAAAACAAAATACAATCATTCATTTTGGATTTTAGTCTCGGAAAATATGTCATCTTTTATCTCTGATCTTTGTATGTTGGGAATTTTTCTCGGACCCCACTTTTTTTTGGATAGTTTGACACGTCTTTTGTCTTTTCAGTTTTGATTGTGGGAGTCAACTGTTTCAGTGTCAAACTGGCAAGCTATGTGCAAAACTTCTTTACTGCAGCAAAACTTCTCATCATTGCTGTGATAATGGGAGGTGGCATTGTTATGTTAGCCCAAGGTAGGCCTACTTACTCTTTCAGTAACTTTAAAATACAACCCATGAAAAGATATCTGTCCTCTTATAAAATGTTAAATGACAACAATTTATGTTTATTCGTGTTTTTGGTTTGTTTGTATCCAGGAAAAACAGAACATTTCTCCAATGCATTTGATAGTCCATCGTTATCCATTGGAGGCATTGGACTGGCATGTTACAATGGGCTGTGGGCTTATGATGGATGGTAAGGGTAATTTTACAGTTCACCTTGCCTTCAAGCCTGCAGTACTCAAGATGTATAACAAAATTATCATATTTTCTGAAACTTAATCAGTATTATGTTTAGAGAATTAGACAACACAGACAATCTGTGAATAAGTTAAACTCCTGTAGTCTTGACAATCATCCAACCTATAAACACGTCTTGAAATTGAACATGACGCATTGCATTGACATGTACATTGAGAACCAATAAATAATGTTTGCACTTATCACTGAGTTGGTACTGCTAGTTAATTGGTCCTACTGTGTGTTCCAAGACTGACTAGATAATTGGTTAAAATAGGTTTAAACACAACAAATTTAGCTTCTTATCCTATTTCTGTGTTTCCCCAGGAATCAACTAAATTTTATAACAGAGGAGCTCAAAAACCCTCATAGGTAAGATAATACTCATCTTTCATTTTTAAGGTCTTTGCACAACATCAGAAAAGCACAAGTGACCTTTTAATAGGGGATTAATCACAGATTTTTAAACAAATCAAACATTATCTTTATCTTCAATTTATTTATTTTTAGGAACTTGCCACTGGCCATCATCATTGGGATTCCTTTGGTATCTGTGTGCTATGTGATGGTTAACACTGCTTACTTCACTGTTATGTCCATGACTGAAATGTTGTCATCGCCAGCTGTTGCTGTGGTAAGACGACATGGAATTAGATGGTAATGACTTGTCAGTGTGGTTTGAAATTAAAAAAGTAACATCTAGTAACAAAAGTAAAGCAGGAACCAATCAATATTCTATAAAAATGCAGCATTTGTACATTTTCTGTTTATTTATATCACTGTCTTTTCTGAAGGATTTCTTTGTGCCTTCGCAGACTTTCGGAGACAGAGTCCTTCATCCTCTATCCTGGATTGTTCCTTTATTTGTTGTCTTTTCCACATTTGGCGCTGGCAATGGAAGCTGTTTTACTGCTGGCAGGTAAAATTGTCATATTTTGTAATGAGCACAGAAGCTAAACAATACATTTTTGTCTGTGTATTCAAAAAGGCCAATGTGCATATTTGTTTCTGAGAAATAAGGTTCAATTCCTGTTCGAAAGATTGAAGGTGAAAATTAAGATGTGCTGCAAGGGTGAAAAGACAAAAGAGATAGAAGTAGAACAAACAGCGGAAAAAGAGAATTTATCAAAACTTATTGAAATTGTATTTCTCATTTCTGATAGATTGGCGTATGTGTCAGGTAGGGAGGGTCACATGGTGAAAATCTTATCATATATTAGCCCAAGACGCTACACCCCATCCCCTGCTCTTATGTTCAATGTGAGTTTATTTCTTTTTAATTTTACATTTTTAAACCAGGTCATTTACTAACTTCACATAACACCTTAAATCTCCTAAAATGTTTGATTCAAGTTGAGAGAAATAATACCTCCATTGAGATGCTTTGTCACAGTTGGTACACAGTAATTTTTTTTAACTGGTCTGTTTTAGGGATTTTTGGCTATGTGTTACATCATTCCAGCAGACATCAACACACTTATTAACTACTTCAGCTTTGCACAATGGACGTTTTATGGACTTGCAGCGCTGTCTCTAATAGTAATGAGATTCACCAAGAAAGAGTTCCGTAGACCAGTCAAGGTAAGGCTTGTGTACTAAGAAGTTTCTCTCACAGTATTTTGACATCCAAACCAAGCAGTCCAGTTGCCATTATGATCACATGATAAAATTACAGATAAATACTAAAGCATGAACTTGGTGTATTTGTGTTGTGCTTGAAGGTTCCAATTGTCATACCAGCCCTAATGGTTCTGGTGTCCTGCTACTTGGTTGTGGCTCCCATTTTTTATGAGCCAGCTTTGGAGTACCTCTACTGCACTATCTTCATCTTTAGTGGACTTATCTTCTACTACTTTCTCATCTACCGAAAAGTCAAGTGGGTAATCAGACTCATGAGTAAGTTTACTCTCCCTTCTTACTTTATGGCCTGAAATCATTCATTTTGAAATATTCCCCTTATGACTTTTTTTTCTTGGTACTGAAAAAAGAGCAGAAATACTTTATCAACGGGATGGAAAAGAATAAAATAGTTTATTAGGAACTGTGATGTTTGTAATAAATCTCCTATTGGGACAAGAAAATTTTGTAATGTATCATCTTATATGACCTTTTATCTCTTTATAGGACCTATCACCATGTATCTCCAGCTGCTGATGGAAGTAGTTCCCCCTGAGAAAACTGAATAAGAATGGATAGCACTGACCATCAGGATAAGTACTGCTGCATATTGTGAAACAATTCAAGCTAGATGTTAGAAACACAGGATTAGAAATAGGTATAAAACAAACCGAATAAAAAATGTAACAGTTTTTAAAAAAAATTTTTTTCATGAAACTATGTATAAAGGAAACATTAGGATAATTTACATTTTGGTTCAGGAATGAAAAAGGTTAGAATATATTGTTTAAAATAAAACATGACCACAACCTCATGTACAACCCGTAATTCTTGATATTTTCCCCCCATAAATGAATGAATGACCCATGGAAACTTTCCTTTTGTTATAACTAAGTTTTTAAATTATGTTTGCTAAGACTTTAGGTTATATCTACTTTTTTTGTTTGTTTTTTTGGTGAGTTTGATGAGAGACTTCGGAGGCAAAAAAACAACAAAAAAGAGCAATAAACATATTAAATGTTCTTTTGTGTTGTTAATGTGCAAGGTTTTTACTGAACATCAATAATAATGTTGCCAACTGAAACATCCTTTTTTATTTTATTATATATGCACATTGACAGTGTTCTTACTTACTGTTTATTCAAGTTGGAATATACTGAACCAGTACTGCAGGGCACTGGGTGGTGTTATTAAAGACATTTTCTGTTGAGCATAAAATTGATGTGAAGAATAAACAATTTCTGAATAAAATATGGAGTGTTGTATGATGTTAAGTTGTTTATTATTCAGTATTTATTTTATGAAGCCTCGGTACACTAACTTACTGCCTGTTCGGAGCTGTGGTCACAGTGCTTCCCGTAGTGGCAGCCCTTGAACCCAATGGTTGACATCAAGCTGAAGAAAGAGTCTTATTGAGTCTTGTTAAATCGTGAGACTCTGGAGGCAGTGAACTGGTACAGGCAGGCCAGGCACACCACGGCCTCATTGGTGAAAAGTGCTTACCCTCGGTACAATCCTTTGTCATTAATCAGAGTAGGAGCCCTCAAATACTCTGCAGTTTAAGAGTATTTGAGGATTTGGTAGGTTTTGTTCCCATTTTTCTTTCAGTACATTAGAAAATTGTTAGCGCTGTTTTTGAAGTCCTCTTTTGGTTATATTTCTTTGTTTGTTTGAGCAGCATCGGTCGTCCTCTGTGTTGTTTTTGTGAAAATCCCCTCTGCACAGGTTTTGAGTAGTCCTTGATTCACTAAATAATTCGGGGACAGGATGGAGAGACTATGTCTCTCAGCTGGCTTTGAAATACCTCTGGATCCCCTAGGAAGAAGCAAGTGTGGGCATCCCTGCTCAGACTGTTGTCTCCGTGACTGGGCCCTGGCTAAGCGGTTGAAAAGGGATGGATGGATGGATGGATGGATGGATACTCACAACATATAGTTTTCAAGCTGCCTGTGTTCACTTCATAAGATCCTTTTAAGGAGATGAGCTGGTTCTGGAAGCTTGGTGGAATTGCATCTATATAAACATGACATTTCTTCATCAAATTTGTGCTCATTCAGTGGCAGACTGATATCCTCATTATTCTGATGAAAGGGAAGGTGCACTGTAATATATACAGATTATGTATATGGGAGTACATGGACATCGACAGAAACAGTACACTGAATCATCATCTGATTGATGGATAAAGAGCGCTGATGAGACTCCGTATGCATATCATTACAATCGCATTAAGGCAATTCTCAATCAGTTAATGAATTGACATTTGGATCAGAAGCTTGCAATTATTTGGCAACCTTTTCAGAACCTAAATTATTATGTGTTGCTCAAGAACACAGGCTACAAATGAAAACAGTGCTTGTCTTGAGTTTTTCTGGATTCTCAGTTATGATGTTTCAAGACCTTATAAGGGATAATTCATCAATTTCTGACGGAGTGAAAGTTTTGGTTTTTCAATTTTCTGGGTGACGTAAAATTTATCTGACATTCTTCATATTTGTTTGCTCAACTGTATTTTCTGACATTAAATTAGACTTACAGGAAATAACTGTATTTAATATTAGAAAAAAAGTACGAAACTCATTAACTATTGCTACCCGATGAAAAGTAAGGAAAACATTTTTGAAGAGATCAAAACACAAGTCATGAAAAAAGTACCACTTACACATCATGCAGTCGAACCAATTCTGTTAACACAACCTGTTTCCTCCATTGGAGGGCACACTTCAGTAAGCAATGAGCTCGAGCCATTTCATGTACGCCTTGCTGTTTTAGCGGAGGATCAACATCCATTATTCCCTGACACATTACCCAGATTTGTAGCTCACCCCCACCTGGCACTGCTCCCAGAAATGTCTTGCTATTACCTTTAGTGTTAAGAACATCATGAAAAAATGCTCTGCAAATGAATTATTTTGTTTCAAATGACTCTTCCCTCACAAATGTCTCATTAATAACTGTGTTTGCCAGTTTTTTTCCTGCCAACTTGAATGTGTGATAGTTAATTTTTTTCAGCCAGAAGGTTTAGGCTTACAGCTGAAAAACTCACACAATGTAGTAGACCAGTAACACAAAGAGGCAGATGGATTTTAATATCATTTAATATAATATCAGCTCTGTCCTAGGATGCTCCCTGGACTCAGTGGGGGTGGTGGTGGAGAGGAGGATGACAAACAAGCTGTCATCAATGATGAAGAACCACTCCCACCCTCTACAGGGCACACTGACATCACTGGAGAGCTCCTTCAGCGATAGGTTGCTTCACCCGATGCGTGAGGGAACGCTATCGCAGGTCCTTCCTGCCCACGGCTGTCAACTGTACAACCAGCAGTCCTCCCAGCAGACCACTCAAAGAACTCAGGGAACTACAAGAACTCACCAAACTCAAAGAACACAACGTTCTAATTCTGGATGAGCAATGTAAACATCAGCCTGTAGTGTATATTCTTTCTTTTTTTTGGTGTGTGAATATAATGTACATTCAGATAATATGATATATGTTAATATGTTCCCAATATGTGAATATGTAAATTTCATATGTTGCAGATGTTAATATGTATGTATATTATTTAACTATTTATGTTTGACCCCCCCCTGCTGCCACGATCGCACAAATTTCCCCACTGTGGGACAATAAAGGTCTATTATTATTATTATTATTATTATTATTATTATCAGTAACACTAGTGTCTGTCAATATAGGTACCATTAGAACTGCAGTAGGGTACAAAGTTCAACACTGCTTATGACATCACCTGTATTCAAGTGCTGCCTTGATAAAGAACCAGAACTATAATGATAAAACAACCTTAAAAAGTTTTATCTATCTATCTATCTATCTATCTATCTATCTATCCATCTATCTCAGGGCTTGGCGGTAGAGCAGGTCGTGCTATGATTCAAGATTGGTGGTTCGATTCCGGCTCCCGTCCAGAAACACCCAGAGGTGAGCTGACAGTGGGAGGTGTCAGCTCACCTCCCTGGAATCCCTGGGATCACCAGCGCCCCCCACCAATGAGGCACGACAGCATCATGCCTCACATAGTGCCTTATCCCAGTTTCAGGACTGCTCAACTCAAGAAAGACGTTACACTCATGCAGTTGTTGACAGAAAAAACCACTGTATTATATACATTAGCTAAATTATGGAAATTTAGTTCATAGCGCGGACGTGTTTGAACATTTTAATAGCGACATATAGAGAGATAGCATTACGGTCTCACTGTTTAGCATATCAGAACAGCTATTGCACAATCCATGGTGAGGCTTGGCTGGCTGGTGTCTCACTGCAGGTCTCTTCTCTGTATTTCAGCGATTTTGAGTAAAAATAACCTAAAATTGGTGATGTTGAATAGAAAATAACTTCATAATACACATCACTGGATAAATATAACCATTTAATTTATTTCTTCCATTTTTCATTTTTTTTCTCTTATTATGCCAGACGAGGTCGTGCCTCACCTGCCTCCCATGACCCCATGACCGCACGTCGCTGGGTCACCCTATGTTCCTGCCTATTCTGTCCCTCTGCGTTCCTCTCCTGGATACCAAACCTGCCCATCACCTCCTCATCACCTCTGTTTCCTGCACCAACATGTCCATTGAAGTCTGCACCAATGACTACTCTCACTTCTAGGCATGCTCTGCATCACTTCATCAAAGTCAAACCAGAATTTCTCCTTCTCCTCCAGCTCACATCCTACCTGTGGAGCATAACAACATTGAACATCACCTCTTCTATTTCTATCTTCAGACTCATCACTCTATCTGACACTCTTTTTACCTTCAGGACATTCCTAACAAACTCCTCCTTCAAGATAACTCCTCCTCCATTTCTCTTCCCATCTATACCATGATAGAACAACTTGAACCCTGCTCCTAAACTTCTAGCCTTGCTACCTTTCCACCTGGTCTCCTGGACACACAGTATGTCTACCTTCCTTCTCTGCATCATGTCAACCAACTCTCTACCTTTTCCTGTCATAGTTCCAACATTTAAAGTCCCTCCTCTCCTTCCTCCTCTCCTTCTTCGACCAACAGTAATCCAATTTCCACCGGTGCCCTGTAGGTGAACAGCACCGATGGCGGTCACTGTTAACCCAGGCCTCGACCGATCCGGTGTGGAAGTCATAGGTTTGATTCGCATGTTTGATTTTGCTAAAGTTTTACATAGGATTCCCTTCCTGATGCAACCCTCTGTATTTACCTGGGCTTGGGACTGGCACAATAAGACACTGGCTTCTGTCCTCTTGCGGTTACATTATATATATATATATATAATATCACACACACACAGCCTTGAAATTTAGTCTTTCAATCCCGTTTTCTCTGTTGGGAACACGTTTGTTTTATATTTTATTCGCTAACGTCTGCATACCGTAGGCTCTATTCAACAAAGGCAGATTGTACCACTAAAACAAGCCTACCAGGCGCTCAGAAAGGTGTTCCAGGTTTTCGACAGCCTATATCAGGAAAATACTTCTAAATGGATCATACCATGTGAGCTGAAGTGAGGGCAAAACAAATACTAGAATAAACCTTTTAAAAATTGTTCAACAATATATCGTTGCACCAACTTATTAAAACGACAGAACACATCTGTCGCGTCCTCTGTACCACATCGGGGTAACCTTCGGCCGTGCCTGCAGACGCCCGCACGCCCCTCTCCGGCAGTGGTTCGCTCCACACTCCAGCTGACCGGCCCAGGATTCCCCGGTGCTTCCGACTGCCGCTGGGATTGATGACGGTGCCGTTTGTCGAAACTTTACGGAGTCAGTGGCCGCTCGTGTCGGCGAGTCGTTCCTCATCGGGTGGAGGAATATCGTTCCTGGGTGTTTACCCTGCACCCGTCACAGACACGACTTTAAACACCCAACACAGGCCCTCCGTCCATCCCCGGATTCACCTGCTACACGGAAAGCCTTCCGCGGAAGACCGGACATGGGGGACACGGGGAGCGAGGGCAGCAAGCCTCCGACTAACGTTAACATCATCCCCCCGCGCTGCCCCTGTGGTTTCTGGGGGTAAGTTCAAGCAATCCTTCTCAGACGCATTGTTCGCTGATGCTTTTCGCGTCCCCCCACTGCTCTCAGAGCCGCTAGCCTTCCGCCTGAACTGTTAGCTTTAGCAGCTGAAACAGGGACGAGCAGCTTTTCTTGTTTTCACTCCCTCTGCCCATTGTTTTGTAGCATTAGCCGCTAGCTAAAGCAGGCTAGCCCCGGTCGTCTTCCGTAGAGAGAGACTGGACTAGGGGATTAGCCCCCCAGGTAATGTGACAGGTGTGACAGCTCAAGATAAATGTGCTAATTCACAATGTGCTGTTCAGGAATGGATTTCTTGATCAGAAGGTGTCAAAGTAGACTTTGGTGAAAGGCAGCAATTAGCCTGTTCGAATCAGTTGAAAAGCAATGTGTGTGGACGTCCATCCGTTTTCATCAGCACAAACCTCAGCAGTACTTTTTTTTTTTATTGTTTGACGTGTTGTTGAACTAGTTTTTAACATTTTATGTGATGTTGTAAATGGAAGGCAGGTGTCTCACTTTAGTTAATAACATGACATGACTGACATGTTCATTTCAATTGACAGATTTCAGTTAGTATACACTCGTTAGATCTGCAAAGGCACTGCAGAATTGACTGGACAATGTACTTTTGCAGTTAGTGTGATATGCAGATAATTATCTCTTTTTTTTAACTGAATACATACTAAATGCAAAAACTATTTGCTTTTAAGGTTATGTTATCTTTACAAACTGCTGGGTCACTTCTGCAATAACAGTAAGTAGGAGGTACTTTGCAATCAGGAGGATTGTGTTCACTCTTTCAAGCAACACCCACCAACAAATAAAACATGAGTCAAGATTTTACTTGTGTAAAGTAAACAAGATACTGTAGATGCTAATTAACTTTAAAAGAAACAAAAGAGACCGGTTTGTCCTATGTAAGGGTCGGAACCCTTAGGCGTGTTAAACTCATTTTTACCGAGGGCCACATAAACATAATGGCTGTCCTCAAAGGGCCAGATGTAACTTACAAATGTAACTAAATGTAAGTCATTGCAATGTAAAATAAATGTAACTACTCCTTAATGTTAAATAATATATTACTTATTCAAGTTACAAACATTAGCATTGCACATAAAAATATTTTCTTGTTCTTCTTCTTCTTGTTGCTCTGTTACATTTGTCATGTTATTAAACCCACATAAACCCACATAACTCCATTAATCAGAGATCAAACAATCCAAGTGAATAAAGAAAAATAACATCAAATACAAGTTAAGACATTAACTTGTCCAAATTTTTTTGTCAGAGTTAAAATGAGCTTAATTCCTGCACTTGTGGAAATGTAGCTTTGGTGGTGAAAGATCACAGGTTATTTTTCTCAGTCATGCACATTAAAAAACTTATTTTTATAACCTCCATTCAACAATGGTAGGGCACTGTATAAAATGTGAATAAGAAAATAATGATCTACAAAGCTTTGAAACTCCATATTGTTCATAAGCTGAATTGTTCGTAAGTTATTATTGATTAAATATCAATCTTTAATTGCCATTTTAAGTGATTTAAATGCATTTACTACTCTAAATACAAAATTACTATTCCCTAAGACTTCCATTACCAATTACAGGACATAAAATCAACACGTAATGAAATAAAATACAGGTACAGTTCATTTTGAGTTAAGTCATTCTCTTTTATACGGGGGTCAGTCATGCCGCTTAATGGTAGACTTATTTTACATAAACTTTTTTTTTGATAACCTGAAGTGGCATCATTTATTAGACAGTGGCATTGGTAAAATGATTCTTTGTAAAAGAGACTGGGTACTAGCGCTGTCGCTGCACAGCAAGGTGGTTCCGTGTTGGAGTCCCGCTCTGTGTGGAGTTTTACATTTTCTCCCTTTCTCCACTTCAGATTAATTGGCCATTCCAAATTGCCCGTGGGTGTGATGGTGTGCGTGCGTGGTTTGTCTGTATCTGTGTGGCTCCGTGGTGCACTGGCGTTGTGCCCAGTTTCCCCCGCCTCACGTCCTAAGCCAGCTGGGATGGGCTCCAGCTGCCCGTGACCCGCGATGGCGGATAAAGCGGTGTAGGAAAATGGATGGATGGATGGATGGAAAACAAAATGAAGGAAAGCCTCAACCTTTGAGCAGGTGAAATTGTACATTAGGCTAAATGGGAAGAAAAAAATCTATAAAAGTACAGCATTGAACTCTGGTTCAGTTCAGCTAAATGTGGTGGTGATGCAACGCAATTCTCAGATAGAAATTTTACACTGTTCAGAGGATTTCTGCCAATTTTAATTAAAATTCAGTAATTCTGTGAATTCCGCGGTGCACTGGCGTCGTGCCCGGAGTGTCCCCCGCCTCACGCCCTGAGACTGCCAGGATAGGCACTGGCTACCCCGCGACCTGCGTTAGTGGATTAAGCGGATTTGGAAAATGAATGAATGAATGAATAATTCTGTGAATTTTTTAAATCATTTAAAAAAAATTTTTTGGAGGGATGTTGGTACCTTTTATTATTCTTACTGAAAAATTATATTTTGTCAACTCAAGTTCAAATCAAATAACTTCAGTATGTTTGTTTGGCGATTGGTGACGAGATAAATATGAACCAATTTAGGCCATTGAGAATGCTCATGGCGTTTGCTTTCAGAAATGTATTCATTTGTCCTTTGATGTAACCAACTACACGATGGGGAACATGTTTTGAAGACAACAACCCAGGAGTCAGTGAACGCAGCCTAACTTTCTTGTCCCCACTTCAGCGCCTGCATCAAATCGCCTTCAATAACCATAACCATAAAGACGCTGACTCTATCTGGCTTACCTGCCCCTCTCTCTCTCTGACTCTCTCTTTCTCTTACCCTGTCCCTAACATCATTGTATTTCTTTTCCACCCAACTGATCATTGCGGATGGCCGCCCAAAAGAGTCTGTGTCCTGCCCAGAGTTTTTCCCCGCCGCTGACGCTTATGCATGCTCTGGAGGGTTTTATTGGGTTTTTTTGTCTGTTAAAGCGCTATGAAATGTCTGTTGCCATGATTAAGCGCTTAATAAATTAAGACTTGATTGATTGACTGATTGATTGACTGAGGCAATGTCCAGTGCTAAGGGATGGGGTTTCATTAAAGAGAAAGAGATGGCGACATGGCAAGCCCACCGGAAGTAATTAAAGAGAAAGGCAGTGCAAAAGGTGTAGAGGAAACTGTCAAACTAGAAATACCAATTGTGAACTGTAAGTAGTGTGAATATGAATACAGCCTATAGCTAGAAACCAAGCTGAAGAGATGTCATATTCTCAGAAGCCACCTGATGAGAAAAACTGCAAGGCATTGAAGGTAAACAGTGATTGAATAAATTTTCAAAGTAATAAGTTGACTTCATTGAATATGTTGGTGTATTTTAAGTATGCATTTTGATCAATAATTTTACTCCAAATTGATTATAAATTAATGAAAAGCTCTCAGCATTGGTCATCTGAAAATTACCATAATAGTTCTGTTGAAACGATATTTCCCCCTGCCATCCGTGATAATTACAGTAAATTTGTTTCAACATCTGAAATGTCTCTGTGCTACTTTGGATAATTAATGGGGTTTTGGTTATTTACAAATCTTTTCATACTATTTTAGACAGAATTTTTACAAAAGCATTTAGATCAATCCACTGTCAAAAAAGACCCAATCCACAGGTTGACTAATGTGAAGTGGCTCATACTAATAACCCCTATTAGCATACAAGGGCTCAATGACATCTTCGAAATTTATAATCCAGTAAAAGTTGACACTCAGTGGCACACCCAACAAATACCAGGAGGGTTTTGGCAATGGTCGTTGGAATATGACTTGCAGTGACCACACCTCAAAACGTTGAGAAGCTCGGACAACACCAACCACCATCGTAGCTGAAGAAGCCTCTTAGATGAGACTTGAAAAGTCTTCAAGGAACTCCTATGATGCTAGAATATAATGTGTGATTTATTACACGCAGAGTATAGAAATACTAAGAAACAATAAGTACAAACCAACAAACAAACAATAAGTCAAAAGACCTCTATGATGCTAGACTAAACGTGTCGTTTAGTCCCCGCAGCGCATAGCAATGCAAACAAACAATTCTATGATGCTAGAATAAACTTGTAGTTTAATTCCCCACAGGCACAGAAACAATTATATGATGCTAGAATAAACTGGTAGTTTCATTCCCCACAGAGCATAGCAATAAACAAACAAATATTTGGTTGAGCTAAGACAATATATGGTGGCATTCCAAATATGCTTCGCCTCTTACCTTGACACAGGGAAGGAGAGCCCACAACCCAGGCAGAGTAGCTTCAACCTGCTGGGCGTCCGTAGGTAACCCGCAGCTGACTCCGACTGGAGTATGAAACTCCTCACCTTTTATACCGTTGAAGAAGCAAGGCCTGCATGCGAGCAGGAATGGCCAGTTCCAGCTCGCAGGCAGCCCTCCCTTTGGTGGTACTCCCAGTTGAGGATAAACATCACCACCCCCGAGATTGCAATTTAGAGGCTTCCACGCACCGTAAAACATCTTACACCTTGGAAGGTAAACAGGTCTCCATCTCCTCTCTATCTGCTCTCCTTTGTGAGTGGTACTGGGTTTACAGCATCTTAGCTCCCCATATGGTTGGGCTGTGACCTGCTGTGACCTCTCTGTATTCAAACAAGTAGGTTGTGACTTAACCCAGCAGTTGCATTGAGGTTTTGAAGCATGCTTTCAGTAATGACATGATAAGAGTCAAATCAGGACACACACAATACAAATTTCCATTACACTCCAGCCCTTGGCCTGATTATGACTCTTCATTCATAGTACAATCAGGACATTTCTATTAATCTCCACCCCTTGGCCTGTCATCTTAATGTGGTGCGGTATAACTACTGAAGTGTAGACAAGAACTAAGTGTTGTGTTACCTATGTTTGTGTAACTACCAATTGAAGACGTGGCCCAACTGGGTCACCTATATGTATCCTATATGTTCACTCCAACTGCTGAGAACGTGGCTCCCTCCCCCAAAGGGATTTAGCGTACACCCCGCTTCACAAGCAGTGGAGAGTGTGGGTAACAATGTGGAAATATCTATAACAATGTGTTTTGAGCGGAAACAATGGAAGCTAACCTTCCCTATGAGACCTAGGGACTCAGCAAAGCTTAATTATCAGGGTCTGTGTTAGCTAAAACAATATTACCAACCCTTTTACCTCCACAGCCCTCACATGAGCAATGAGCACAGAATTATCAATAAAACAAGTCCTTGAATGTGAATTGTAGACCCTGACTAAAGCTGACCCCCCTTTCCAGCAGAGGAATGGATGATGCCAGCAATGTTTCCCACGTTGGAGTCGGGCGCCAATAGGGCCTCCCGCTCTGCCTTCTGAAATGACGGGGACATTTCCAGTCTGCCCACCGCCCGTTCGATGCTTCTCTATTTCTCCGTTGGGGACTCACACCAAAACAACCGACTCCTCAACGACTCAACACACAATGTCCTCAGTTGAGGCCGTTGCCTTTGTTGGTTCCTTAGCCGAGGAACTTTCTGGGGTTGCAAGAGCTGCAACCTCTGTTTCCAGATGAGGGTCTGGAGTGGCACCTTCACCAGCCGGTGGAGTGAGAGCAGATCCTTGGTCGGATCTGGCTGGTCTGGTACTCATCTGGAACTCCACGTGGGATGCCAATAGCATCTGTGTAGACTGGGTTGTCCTCCGGTTTCATGGTGTATGAGTTCCGTTGTGACCATGTTGTCACTTAAGCCTCGAACATTTAAATCTGTAAGTGAGAAATAAGAGACACAATTGCACATCTGTCTGCCCCATTTGGGGCAAGGAATCATTTTTGTCTTGGTGTTTCCTTGCATTACATGATAAGAGTCAAATCAGGACACACACAATACAAATTTCCATTACAAACCCTAACCCCTTTTTTTTCACAATACTTTCTCCAAACAGAGAAGTGACTAATTCAGCCACATTTGTGTGTGGTACATGTCTGTTAATGCTTGATTAATACACTTCTGCGTTTTTCTAATATTATTAATCATGTCACTCAAAAATGACAGCGACGACCATCGTCCTGTCTGTTCAAATCAAATGTTCTCAGTAGAAACAGTAGTGGTCAAACTGTGATTGATTATGGTCACACTCTGCAATTGTTACACAGAATGCATGCATCACTTTTGTTCCTGAATTTTTTTTTCACCGTTTTTAGTTAATATGCGATCTGATTTGTCGGATTGACAACAGGATATGATTTGTGATTTACTCAATATCTGTTTCTTCCCTGCTTGTCTGCCATCGTGAGGTTTGTGTCAACTCTTGTATCTTTCTTCCTCCCTGTCTCTTTTGTACCAAATACCATGCACAGTGACAGACAGTCAGACACCCCTCAAGTTGACTGCAACTGGCTGTGCATTTAGAAAGGAGGACGAAGGTGTGTAATAAATCACCTTCACATAAATACCATGTGACAGATGGCAATGACTGTCATACTCATTGTGCAGAGAGTAAGGACGACGGCTGGATAGGAAATGAAACGGACACTCTGAGGGTAAACTTTGATGTGCAGATGTTGATAATAATAGCAGATGTGTTTAAAAAGGTGGGTAACCAACAATTTATTTTAATGTATACAAATGTATTGGGGACACTGCACATTCTATTTCAAAGCAAGAAAATTGGAAAACATAATTAAATCTGAAAATATTTACCAGAAATTCAAGAAAGTAAATGTTCAAAAAAATAAGTGTTGACATCTTTATTTTACAACCTCAAAAAATGGACTGTATAAACTAAGAAATGCTTAAATATTCAAGTTTCCTGAGAATTATATACCAAAATATTCAGTTGCGTAACCACGGATTCTGATAACATTCTGTTTGACATCTGTGGTGCATTGAGTCGAACAACTTCTGACACCGCTCAATAGGTATTGCAGGCCAGGACAATTGAAGTTCCACAGTTCTTCTGCATTTCTTGTTGGTTACTCAAGAACATTTTTTTTAATGTCAGCCCGCAAGTTTTGTATGGGATTAAGGTTTGGGACTTGGCTTGCCACTCCATTAGTTGAATTTTGTTTGTTAGGAACCATGATTGTACTGTCTCGCTGGTGTGTTTGGGGTTATTGCCTTGTTGAAACACCCATTTCAAGGGCATTTGACTATCAGTATTCTGATGTACTCTAAATGATCAATGCTACTTCTTCTTTTCCTTTCGGCTTTTCCCTTCAGGGGTCGCCACAGCGAATCAATTGCCTCCATCTAACCCTGTCTTCTGCATCCTCTTCTCTCACACCAACTACCTTCATGTCCTCTTTCACTACATCCATAAACCTCCTCTTTGGTCTTCCTCTAGGCCTCCTGCCTGGCAGTTCAAAACTCAGCATCCTTCTACCAATATATTCACTATCTCTCCTCTGGACATGTCCAAACCATCTCAGTCTGGCCTCTCTGACTTTATCTCCAGAACCTCTAACATGTGCTGTCCCTCTGATGTACTCATTCCTGATCCTATCCATCCTGGTCACTCCCAGAGAGAACCTCAGCATCTTCATCTCTGCTACCTCCAGCTCTGTCTCCTGTCTTTTCCTCAGTGACACTGTCTCTAGACCAAACAACATCGCTGGTCTCACCACAGTTTTGTACACCTTTCCTTTCATTTTAGCTGAAACTCTTCTATCACACATCACACCTGACACTTTCCTCCACCCGTTCCATCCTGCCTGGACATGCTTCTTCACCTCTTTTCCACACTCTCCATTGCTCTGGACTGTTGACCCTAAGTACTTCAAATCCTCCACCTTCTTGATGTCTTCTCCCTGTAGCCTCACTCCAGTACTCAAACTGATCCATGCTTCCTGGTATGCGATAAATAGGACCAACACCATAGTATGAGAAGTATTCCCATATCATGTTGCTTGCACCACCATGCTTCACCATCTTCACTGTGTACTGTGCAAGTGTCAGTGGAGTTGTCTGGCACATTTTGCCGTATTACAGTATTTCTGTTCCATTGCATATTTAGAAGTTGAACCAGAAGTAAATAAAACTAAAACCAATAAAGTCACAGACTGCAACATCCCTGAATTCAAAATTTAAGCCTGACCTACTTGCGTAGGTGAAAATCAAAGCTAGTTCTCTGACCTACTTTCATTGCTCAAAAAACTAGCTTTGATCTATAGTCTTAATCACACTGGCCTTCTCCCTCGTTTTTCTGTCATATCCGGTTCATGAGTGTACAAAAGTTGAAATTTGACCTTGACCTACTTTTGTCAAGGTGAAGGTCAGCATTTCATTTTCATCCCCTTTGCCGCCTGAGTAATGCACGTTTTGTTTCATCGTTTTATCTGCAACGGTTGCAAAGATATTTGGTGGACAAACGAACTAACGGACGGACGGTCGAACGAACATGAGAACACTGACAATTACAATACAATGCTTTGAAGCAGGATGTAAATAAACATTGGCACAAATGGTGTCACTTCTAATTGAATATGCCTATCTATTCATACACATGATGGCCCTACAGAGGATGTTGTGAAGGTTTGCAATTATTTTAATCCATTTATTGAACCCTAGCTGTTTGTGTACTTTTATTATTCAGTAGTCATGCTTTGCAGATTTGTACCAGAGAAGAAGAAGAGCACCAAGGCCGAGGCCAAACTTTTCATAGCTGCTCTTTTTCAATTAGAATTTCATTGATTCATTATACATTAAAAAAAAGCAAAGTTCCCTCTATATACTCACAGAACTCTGAAGGAATATCACAGAGGAAATTAGTGTTATCAGAATGAAATAATTTCTTTTTTATTTTGCAGACTTTCTTTACTGAAAACTCTTTTAAGCTCCATCTGTAAAATGTGATACAAAAGAAATGAGAACAAGATGAATAATTTCTGAAGCTTTTAAACTTTAATGTCATCTATAACCTCCACAACTCACCTGAAAAACAATGTAATTGTTTTTTATTATTGGGGAGTTATTGGCTTTATATATGACCGAAAAATGACCTCTTCAAATCTGTGAACTTATGTCTATTGTGTACCTACAACGTGTGCATGTGTATTTTGAATAGAGGTGAAATCATAATTTATCATTTTCAGTGAAGCATTGGGGTTCAGAAATGCCCTGCTTTACAGGGGAATGAGAAATGTTTTTATCTTGAAAATTATATGAAAAAAAAATCCACATCAACTAGAATTGTGACTCATGTCACAGTTTTGACTGGCAACAGATCGGAAAAAGTCTGGGGCTTGGAGTAATGCTGTAGCAACATGCTATTAATGGTATCTAGATGCCCACCAGTAGATGGGGCCAGCATAAAAACAAAACCTCTAAGCGTTTTAATAACAACAACAACAACAACAACAACATTACATAGTAATAATACTAATACAAAAAACAACAATAACAATAATAATGTTTGCTTTTTCTCTGCTTTCCCTTTCCCTCAGGTCAAGCAAAACTATGAATCTCTGCTCAAAATGTTTTGCAGGTAAATCTGTCTTCTGTGCACTTGCGGGGTTGACTGTAGCTGTTCTGGAATGATACTGAAAATTTGAAAATTCTGGCTCAGCAACTCAAAACTGTTTACTATAGACATTTTGTTCTGAAATATTTTTAATTGTGGGAGATTTCAAGATTTATTCTAACATTTTTCTTGTAATTATTTAACTTGTCTAGCTGAAATCTGATGTTTTGTTGGTATTTCTTAGTTCAGTACATATTTAGTTAATCCTGTAACTAAAACATGATGTAAAAGTGAATAGAAAATTACATGTAATTACAAAACATCCCAGCAGAACGTTATCAGTGTACCACTGTTTCTAAATGAAATTGAGCATATTCTAAAAAGGCACATATATTCCCTCTATGTCACATTTGAACAGCCTACTGGCCAAATGGAACTTGAAAACTAATAATTTCTTACCATTTTATTTTATTTTACAGGTATTGACAAGAAGCAGACAGATGGTGATTGTACGTCAAAGGCGTCCTCAAGCTCTAGCAGTAGCCAAGCAGACATCTTCTGTAATGAAACAAACAGCAGCATTAGCCAGTCACTGGTATCCATGCCTAACACCTCGGAAGACCGTTCAGCAGAAGAGAGGGGGATGTCATCTCTACCTTCTCAGGATGGTAAGACAGCTGTTGATAATCATAATTTAATGATTATGTGAGCTGACTTATTTCAGTCAGCTCACATAGTTTTTTATTTTTCTCATTATTTGGAATTGGCCATTTGCTCGTACCTACAGCTTCTGACAGATATTTTTAGAATAACTCCTATTCTGAAGTGTAGAACTTAAATGTCATCATATGGTGTATGATATGAGTGGTCAAAGCCACTGCAGTGCATTGAGACTTTTAGTTCAGGACATCTTTCTGTTGAACAGGGATATTATTTCCTGCCACCTGAAGTAGTAGAGAGAATATGTGGAGATGGAGATATTGAGGTACACTAACACAGGTATGTGCATTAGAGCAACAAGAACAGCTTTTGTGAAAGATAGAAGAAGAAAGACCACTTTTATTATCCCCTACAGGGAAATTATCTTTACACACAGCTTTATACAGTACATGCATGTACAGTATGTGTTAGACCATGCATACATTGTTTTGTACAGGCCCCTGAAACAAATACAACACACTAGGGACCTGTAGGTATGTAATTAGTACAACAACAGCAAACAGTATAGGGGAGGCAAAGTGACAGGTCACGACTTCGGGAAGTGCCCCAAATGAGCAGCCTGTAGGGGGGACGGTACCTTGCTCAGGGCTGCCTCGGCCGTGGCTGGGAGGTGAGCTGACACCTGCTACTGTCTGCTCACACTTTGAGGATGGCTGGGTGGGAGTGGGAATCGAACCCGCGATGTCTGATCATAGGGCGCCCACTATACTGCTGAGCCACTACCGCTAGTACTACTGTTATTTTAATAATTATGACAGCACTGGCAGCAATAATAATAATGATCGTGATTAACCATTTTTATGGTGCAGATGACAATGTGTATGTCAGTGGGTGTCAACCATTATCCCAGCAGTGGATTGGTCCATCGCAACCTGCAGGGTGATAAAACAGAAGTAAAGTTTGTAAATTGAATTAGTGAGGCATGAATGTGTATAGAAAGAGTAGCTGTGTGCGTGATAGGGAGCCACTCAGTAGTCTGAATTTACAGTATAGCAGCATACCTAAGGACTAGCCTAAGCTAGCCTTAATAATAAGCTTTATCTAAGTTATCTAATTTTTTAGATCCCTAAGACATTCCTGAAGTTTAATTAAGTGATTATTTTTCACTAGACATAACTTATTATGTGCAAACAATATTTGTCAAATCACCCTGAATAACTCTGTGATTAACTAGACTGTGCATGTGACCAGCTTTCACTTCAATTAATTATTCAAGTCTTTGTAATTATAGCTGGTAGTCAGTGCTGTGAAATGCAGCACTAAGATTGAATAAGGCACAATAAGAGTACAGAGCTAAGTCCTTGATCTGATGCTACTACAAAGTAATTTGTAATTTTGACCAGTGCTATCTCTGCTATGACACATAAATCAACCACACTTAAGGTGCCGATTCATTGGAGGGCAAAGATTGTTTTTACCAACTTCATCTTCTTCACTATCTTTCCATGTCTCTTTGAGAGGAAAATCTCTTAGCATGAAATATGATAACACACACTTCAGTTAGTCTTCTCATGCTGTTAGCATGTGATTAACCTTACTGTGGTAACCAAGCAACCACCAAAGGCTCACTATAACTTGGCAGGCTGTGGTCAATTGACCAGAGCTGCAATTGACCAGAGTATGTATGGATGAAGATATGTGCGTAAGAATGAATGTGTCTATAATTTAAAGTCTATTTCACCATGTTTGACTGCATTTTTTATTTAGATGATTGATTGATTGCTCTATTCTCAGTCAACATATCCAAAGACTTGTAATTGTTTTTGTTTGTGTATAATTTTGTGCATAATTTTCTTTTTCTTTGTCCTTCCTTTTCTTTAATATTCATCATTCATTTCCTCTTTTTCTTCCTTTTTCCTTGCCATATACCTCTTCAGAAGCATCCAGCACAGACACAGTCTTCAGTTCAGTCTGCACTCCCACAAAACGCTCATGTGAGTCAGGTATGCTTCAGATCTACCCTCACATATTCGATTGTTGTCTTTTCTGTGCTTTTCATGTATCATCTTAGCATGAAAGTGTATCAAGTATGATCAACAACACTGGATTGCTTCCAAATTGGCTAAACAAATTTCTCAAATTTTCTAGTAACAATTTTCGACTGCTTCAGTTTTGAAGGCTTCATGCTTTCTTTTGCAAAGACCTCGATGCGCAAAGCACACTGAGGTTTGTGTACTTTGTTGTCCTCAATGTAAGAGAATCCATACTTAATGGGCCCGTTTCACACAGGCGGGGTTAACAAACCCTGAGGTAAACCTGTGGGTCTGGGTTGACTTACCCTGAACTTGGAAAACCAGGGATTTTGTTTTCAAAAACGCTTTTCAGGGTTAGTTTTATTAACCCAGAGTAAGTTGATCTGCAGTTTAACAGGCGCGACAACTCTAAAAAAAGCCGTCATCAATGGAGCCCGGATTCAACGATTCCCCATAACATTGGACGGGACGCGCACCGCAGCGCTTTATGGCAGTCGAAGTACAGATTTAAATTTATGCATATGAAGAATTTGAGGACATTTTCAGAAGAAAGAGGATCAGCGTTGCAGCTGCGAAAAAGGAGATGGCGTGGGATGACATCGCTGCTCGAGTCAGTGCGTAAGTTTAAACGTAGTCCGTTGCACTCATGGTAAAATTAAATTCAAGGTAAACGACCTTAAATAATAGTTTATTGATTTATTTTATTTAGGTGCAATCCAGCGGGGGAGAAGAGCACATGTCACCAGCTGAGGATGAAGTATAAAAACATCGTTCACACAGGTCAGAGATTAGGGATCCTCTTCATCCTCATTATGTTCGATATTTTACAGTACGTATTGAGTGGACGTTTGAATGTTCAGTTGTTTTGTCGCCAACATAATGCTCTTGTGACGCACATTAATGTGCTCTCATCTATATCAGGTTCTGTTAAATAAGGAAATCTGTTTAAACTTTTAAATGTTATGTAAATAAAACAGTCAAATTAGCATGAAATCTAGCTGAAATCTAAGAGCTGAAATCAAGAGCTGGCAAGTAGCTCCTTTGCATGGTTTCCTTGATAAAGTAATAGTCAAAACTGCTTTAGTTCTTACATCAATATCTGTGGCATTGTGCTGCTTATAAATGCTTTTGGGCTTTCCAGGTTTTATTTCCTGTCTGTTTGCGTCACCTAATACACACAGGAGTTACTAATTGATAAAGAGAAAAATAAATGAATAAGAAATTAAAGAAAACAAATCTGGTTTAATATTTTATGTTACTGATTAATCTCATCCCATTGCTGAACATTCTGGTGCAGTACATTGTGACATTTAGCATCCGCTGAAGTATTAACACCCTCTCATCCTTTTTTCACAGCATGGCTGGACAGTAGCAGAAGGATCCCGACTGCAAAGATTTTCACAATAAAATAGTTGTTCAGTAAACACCAGCGGTTCATTTTGTGGAATTCATATGCAACTGTATGGTTTAATGTACTCCTCATGTATTTCCAACTATCTCTTAAAGAACAGAAAATAGAATTGGTTTACTAGAACCTCCAGATTAGGAGGGCAGATCTGGACATTTAAATTCTGGAGCACAAGTTAGAGGTAGGTGATGGTCACAGGTGAATCATGTTAACTATTAGAACGTTAACTATTAGAATTTTAAACTAACTTTGTAAAAAATAAAGATGACCAAAAGAAATGTGTATTTGTATGGTTTTATTGCCTGCTTTATTGATAATGGTGACTTAGACTCTGAAATGATTCTGGTTGATGGTGTCTGTCACTGCTCTGCCACCCTGGAAAGCAGGAATCATCCTGGTGTGACGTAGGCACGGCAAACGGGCTTTCAGCAGGCCTATGGTCATTTCCAGCCGGACTCTCTTCCTGCAGTTAACCCAGTTGAAGTTCTTTTTGAGTGCCTGGGTCAGACTAAAGGGTCAGCAGCCATGGTTGGCATGGGTAACCCCTGTCCCCCAGCAAAATAAACATCAAACTCTCCTGTAATGTATAGTGGATTCATTAGAGTGGATTAAACAATGGAGACAAGTGAATTATTATCTAAATCTTTAAGTTACCGACCACATTACAGTCTGCTGCTCAGATAAGACTTTAACATACACCCGTGAGTCACCCGTGAGACCGAGACCTCCACATCAGAAATGTGGAGGTCTACAGCATCACATATGATCTGGACAGATTTTAGTTTCTGTGATGCAGTCTTTAAAATTATGAATCTGTGGTCAATGTACATGTACCTTGATGGGTGTGATGGGAATGTGAGTACCATCTATGCAGCCAATTACTGTAGATTGGGAAATCCTAAAAGAAATATAACTGATCCAATTCTGAGGTTGCTGCGCAATGTGATTGAGAGAATGTAATTTCAAATTCATTGATCAGATTTCTACATCATTCACCTGCAATTCTGTGGAACTCGTTGATGATTCTGACGGGTTTATCTCCAGTGAAATAGAAAAACTGGGGTTACAGTTCCAAGGCGATGCACACTGAGCATAGAAAACTACCGTTGGCAAATAAGGCAATAAAACTGAACGGAGTGCTACACGCAGTGTTGCTGCATGTGTGTGTGATGGATCGTGACGTGAACCGGTACCGGAATATTACGGGACATGTGAACGCGAGACAAAAGCATTTAATTCTCTATGAATTAATGCTGAAACTCCATCTATGGGATCCTCGTCAAACAGACATGCCATGTTTGCCTCTAAAATACCTCTAAAATACGGAGTTATTTATAAAACCGAATGTCGGTAAAACTCTCCATCCGACAGAACCAGGAAATGAAATGGCACGAGCGACTGTAAAAGGGGGCGGAGTCAGAGGAAACCCTGGGTTTGTGGAATAAAACCTGCTCCCGACCAGGTTAGCTTCGGAGAGTCTTACTGCGGTAACAAACCCAGAGGTTTAGTTCACTTCATGAAACGGGTCAGGTTTACTTAAGTTTCCTCCCTTTGTGAAACCGAAAACCCTGGTTTTCCCTGATTTCAGGGTTAACTTAACCCAGGCTTTCCCCCAAACCTACTTTGTGAAACGGGCCCTATATGTCATATTTACATTTCGCCATGCTCAATTCGTTTTTAAAAACAAACTTTGCAAGTCTTCTTCTATGCCATAAATTAGTGGGTGTCAATTGTTGATAACCAGTTTATAATCACTGCCCTACTACGTTCCTGTCCAAAGGTTTTGGGGGAAGGCTGACACTGATGGCGACATGACCAGATAACAGTCTGCAGTGCCAACCACTAGCTGTGAGAAGGCAGACTTCACGGCTTCACTACATTGCGTAATTTTAGTAGGTAGCCACGGGATACCATATGCGCATGCTATTGGTTGACAGCATCCAGATATGCTGCGTACCGAGACTCTCGAATCGCAGCGCACTTCCACGAACCACAAAAGTGCTTTAAATAGTGTAGAAGAGTGTGGGGAAAAGTAGTACGGATATAAAGTGGTTTAATAGTAATATGGGGAGGGTTCATAAGCTTAAATTACTATAAATAATTTGTTGCTATATCATGGAATTTTGTTTTTCACTGGTCGTCCTGGAATGTATTAACCACGAGTAAAGTGGGATTACTGTCGTAGAAAGTGGTTTGACTGCAAATAAATGGAAAGATTAATTAGTAATTAAAATCATGTCTTGTAGGTTGATTAAATCTTTCCTCCCTAACACTGCCTACAGGTGTGATAATTTATGCGAGTCTCAACTACAGGCATGGTAAGCAAGATGTGTCGTCGATTCCAGTGATAATATTACCACAGTGTTTGAAGGTTTATGACAAATGATGTGGCGATACCTCCAGCAGAGATTGTTAGAGAATGACATGCAGGCAGGTTTCGAACCTCACAGACAACTTTCTGGTCACCCTCCACCTGGCTGCTGCCTGGAAGGTTCCACTGAGTGTAAGACGGTCCCTCAGACTTGTCCTCCACCTCTCCTCCTCCAGTCTTTCCATCTATACCTCCCACCAACAGAGAACCAGAGCTGGACAACAAAATTATGTCTTTCACCATAAACTTAAAAATCATTGTTTTACTGAAATTATATGAGTTTAACGATAAAATAAATGATAAAATTTGGTGAGTTACTTAATAATGACATGACATGTGAGAATCACCTATATGGCAACAGCGCCAGTGACAATTCTTCATGGAAGAATGACAATTCTTCAACAAAGAACCAATTTCTTCACAGCTGTCTATTCCTGCAAGTCTTAAAAAAAATTATTATGGCTTGTTTGAAATGTAATGTGAATCATACAAACACATTGTCAACATTTTAATGTTTTTTTTTCATTTAGATTCAGCTTCACAGGAGATCACAGTATTAAAAACACATCCAAGATTGTCTGCAGAAAAACCTTTAAATTTACATTTAAAAAATTGAGTTGCAGTTATGGAAGGAGATTATTGCAGGGATTATTCTTTTTAACTGTGTGCGTGTTGTTTTAATCTTTAATCGTAATCTTTTTTTGTGTGTTTTCAGCCTTGGAGTCAGAGAGTGATATTTCACCAGAGAAACGTGCACGCGTGGGTGAAGTAGCCCAAGCTGAAGACTCATCGTCATCATTGTTCACATCATGCACGTCCTTGTCTCGCAGTGGATATAAACAGCGGACCCGCAAACGTTGCCATCACTGTCATACCAAACTGGAGCTGGTGCAGCAAGAGCTAGGTTCCTGTCGCTGTGGTACAGTACAACTCTATATTATCACTTATGCATGCTCTTAAAAAAACACAGACCTATTCACACACATTTATAGTCTTTGTTAAAGACCTCAGCCATGGGGCTCACGTCAATATTGCACTGTTAAATATGTGTAGTATAATTTGGTAGTGTGACTATTAAATCTAATGCAGTGAATTTCACATCCTGTGTATATTTGTTTGGTGCTGCAAATGGGTGTGCTGTTTGCTTGCCTTGAGGGACCATTACTAACAGCCTGAATGTTTCAATTTGCTTATAAAACACAAGGCAATTACTACTAACACTAATGCAGTTTAAACCAATACATGACTTGTTAAGCAACTTGTTTGTATGCAACTTAAAGTGTTTAAAAAGTGATAGTTCTTCACTGCTCAAAGACCATCTCCTTAAATCCAGGCAATAATGGCTAAATTGGAAATTGCCTCCCCCCCCACCCCACCAGGCACAGATTACCTAATGGGCCAACTATTCTCAATTGTCCAGTGCTTATTATGGAAACAGGCTCTTCAACAGACTGAAAGGGAAAATTATGGAAATTGTAATAATTTCTGGCTATTGAAATAATTACAGATTACTTTGCTAATGTTCCTGCAGAACGTCTTACAGTGTAAGCCAAAGAGATCTGATAAGTTGAAAGCATGAATGCTTCATTAATGGAAATGACAAGAAAAGCAGGCAGACTAGAGTGTCTGTTCTTCACAGTGTCTGTTGACGACTGTCAGTATATGACAGCTTTTGTGATGCAGGGAAAATTCGTTGCAATCTGAAAACCTGTTTAAATCATACGGGTTTTCATCTAATGTTGAGGAGGAAGACCCTTTTAGCTGTTTGGTACTTTGATTTATCTTTCATTTTCAAAGTTAATTTATTGGTTGATAAATTGATAGAATCATACATGAACCTTTATAGCTTTTCTTGTTATTTGTTACAATCAATAATAAAGATCATTGGATGCTGTCCTACTTCAGCTCTAATACCAAAATTAAAATAGCATCAATTATATCATCTCAACTAGTGATGTGTTCTACATTTACTCTGTTGACTCACAAATGGTGAAGTTAACAATCATTTAGACATTTGAAATGCAGTCAAGTTTGTGTTTTACTTTCATGAGGAACCCATAAGGGGCATACTGTAAAGCCTAGACAGCGCTGATTAAAACTGAATTAGTTTTGAGTAAGGGTTAGAGTGAATAATGTAGTTTTCACTTCAGATGTTTTCTATATTACTCTTAAACAAAAATTATAGAAATGCAAAGGTTGCCATCATGGCAACATTGTATTGTCTATATCCCAACCAGCAGACTGGCATCATGGGAGGTTTTTGCATTTACTTGTGGTAAGTAAAACCGTTACTGGCAGTAGCGTCCTTTTTAAAACTGTCAAATGTTACACAACCTTCTCCCTTACACTCCATTTGTGTGCTCTTTAATCACATAGATTTACATTACCTTGCAACCAGCTGTCAAAGCATACTTTTAATCACCACCCATTGAATGTCAGGAGAGATATTTTTCGTATTGATGGATTAATTTGAAACAATGAGAGCTAACAAGCTTCTCTGAGCTTATCAAGCCTCCTGCATCAGCAGTGCCTTTTGATCAAAGTGTTTTAGTCAGGACAGTCAGTTGCAGAACTTTTTTGAATGGAGCCACTTGATAAGGCTGTTTTCTGAATTTATGACACAATGCCGTGGCTGCAAAATGAATGGCGAGTATAATGTAATTGTTCCTTTAGCCATTTAAGAAAATATTTAAAGTTTAAGAGAATGCATCTAAGGTATTGCTGCAAACAGTATGAAGAACTATTTTCGTACGGAATTTTTTTGTTTTACATATTTACAATTATTTGAGAGAGTAATCATTCTAAAAAGAGAAAACTAAACTATTTATCTACTCCTTCTCCTTCACTCCAGGTTATGTATTCTGTATGCTCCACCGGCTCCCGGAGCAACATCAGTGTCTCTTCGACCATCTGGGCCGTGGTCGTCAGGAGGCCATCCTAAAGATGGTCAAGTTTGATCGCAAGGTGGGCCGCTCTTGCCAGCGCATCGGAGAGGAGTGCTCCTGAGCATCTTTTCCCTTTGAAGAATCTTAGTGTTCAAAAGGTGTCTTATCACAAACAATAAATAAATAATTTTTCTCACTTTACTTTTGAAATATTTTTCTTTTTTCTTTTGGATACAACCCTCTACTGTTTTGTTAATATTATGCTTGCTCTTGTTAAATCCAAATGTTAACCATGTCAGTTGTTTCCTACTTCTGTTGGCTTGATCATATCCTTTCTTTTTGTTTTAAGATGCCTTTTGGAAAAATCAAACCCAGGAATGACAGAACAATAAAGTGCAAAAGAAATATACAATTTCTTCACTTTTTTGTAAGATCCTGACCATACAGGAAAAAACAAATGGAACCGTGAACAGAAAATGTAGAAGGCTTTTTGTTAATATTTGTCTAGTCAGACAGTTTAAAATGACTCTTTACCTCATAAAATGAAGGAAAAAAAATGAAAAGGAAGAGAATTGAATGCTCTGCTTTGGTACTCTTTATCCTGTTCTTTCCCTTCAATCCAGGCTACAGTATATACTCAGCACTTAGCATGGATTGTATGAGGCTAACTGAGCTAGCCTGTTCCCCCCCTGGCTCTTGTCAACCCCCAGACATTAGGAAGTACAAACCGCTATTCATCATCCACCTCAGGTCACCAATTTCTACCCCTCCACCCACTAAACGCATCCTTGTTTTTTCCTTGAGACACCTTTTAGTCTTTCACTTGTAAGATTATTCCGAAGATGTTTTTGCAGTGCTGTTACAGGACAATGAAATCACTATTATGTTGTGAATTAGATGGTTGCCTTTAGATTGCATGCAGCGGTCTTCAACATTTGAATGTGATTAAAACTTTATTTCTTTGTGGGTTTTCTCGGTCTTCCTTTCCTCAGCTTTGCGCTTTTTACTCTTCACAGCCCTCCATCAGCCCTGTGTCGACTATGTATATTGAAAGTGTGCACATATCAGGACAAAAGTATTTTCTGGATTTGATAACATTTAAGTGCATAAAGGACTTTTGTGTACTCTTTGCATGTGCACACGTTTTGTTTTATGGGTTTAGGTGTTCACAAGCACAAGCAGGCAAAATGAATGGATGGTGATAGTTTTGTAGTTCAGGTTTCTCATAATATAAGACCATTTCAGTCGTCCACATTTCGCTTGCATTTAATGTCCTCCTTTGAGCCCTGTCTTTTCATTTCCAGCCAGGATTATGAACTCAGCTGAAATCATCTCTCTCAGGCCTTCATCTTTCCTCATCATCCCCTTATTCATTGCTTTTTCTGATTTCTGATGTCTATCTCTAACTTGCTGTAGATCATCAAAATGACAGGTGGGTGAGTAGAGTCCTGAAAGTCAAAATCCACGAATATTTTCCAAATCCTGGAAATCCTGGACTGTGTAACAATTAACTAAGAAAAAAAGCATAATGAATGAATATTTAGTATGATTAAGACCTACTTTGAACTCTCTTAACATTGCACTTCGAATTTATGTGGAGTTACTTTCTGTTGTGGTGTCATGAAATGGGAATACAAATATGGACAATTCTACTTATTTTGGTTTGATTGCTTTCCCTCTTCGTTTTTCTAACATCTCCTTTTACGAAGAAAAAATAAACTGGATTAGACAAAGTATAAATGTATTGAATGTATTTATTCAAAAGATGAGTGTAAATGAACAGCAGTTAAATATTTTTGAAATATCCAAGAGACTGGGATTACTATATACTTTGCATAATGTTTATTTATATCCATTGAAAGTTAACGCTAGAGTTTTCTTCCATCATGGTGCTGGGTTTCTACTGTGTCCTTACACCAATTGTTAATGGTGACAAACGTGCTGTTTACTGCTTACAAAGGGCTGCTTTGCAGTTACTTTGTTGAATAAATCTCAGTGTGTGTGTGTGTGTGTGTGTGTGTGTGCACTGCGTAATTACATCCCGTGAAGCTGTGATGTATTGTACTTGTCAGTGTTTGTGTGTTCGTCCGTCCGTCCAAGAAATATCTTCACGATCGTTGCAGATATTAAGATGAAAGAAAAAGCACAGGTCAAGGTCAAATTTTCCCTTTTATAACTTTTTAGGTACACATCTCCGAAACCTGATGAGATATAATCACAAAACAAAAAGTAACATTTTCAGGAAGCCAGAGGCACAAAAATGTGATGATGACCTTAACCTTTGGTGAAAAGCCAAATACTCGATAATACAATATATAATTCATTGCTGCGACCATTGTGAAAGTTCTTCTTCTCCTTTCAGCTTTCCCCTTCAGGGGTCTCCACAGCGAATCAATGTTCTCCATCTAACCCTGTCTTCTGCATCCTCTTCTCTCACACCAACTACCTTCATGTCCGCTTTCACTACATCCATAAACCTCCTCTTTGGTCTTCCTCTAGGCCTGCCTGGCAGTTCAGAACTCAATGACCATTATGAAAGTAGGTCAGGGTAAAATTTCGATGCAGTAATTTCACATCCTCCTTTAAATTTTCTCAGATTTTGGATGCCACATTACTTACTGACCTCCATTCATTTTGAATGAGTACATTTTATGGGCGACGCAGTGGTGCAGTGGGTAGCACCCCTTATGCCTAAGAGCGAGGCTTTGAGCTTGATTCCTTCCTGTGCGAAGTGTGTATGTTCTCCCAGTGTTAGTGGGTTCTCCCTGGATTCTTCCAACATATAAGAACATGTAATTTAGGTGATTTGGTGACCTCATGATGAGTTGGTGTCTTATCTGGGGTGTACCCTGCCTTTTGCCCATATCTGGCTGGGATAGGATCCAATTACGGTTGTCTTGTCTTCAAGAATGTGGATGCATAGATGGATGGACACCGTTTTCATCCACACCAAGGATAATATGTTTTTCCATGTCTTTTTTCATTTGTTAGTCACTGATTTGTGTTGTTTCATGTTGTCTTGAATACATTCTGACACAGAGCAAGAAACACTTTGCCTGGACCAGGTGTCAACAATACTCTGCTTGTCTTGCTGGAACCATAATTAGTGTTACTACACAAGTGTGAGTGAGCTCCAGTGATTATATTGTTGGTACCATTTTAAATCAGACAGAAGAGACCACATGAGCTCAGAGGTGTGTGTGTGTGTGTGTGTGTGTGTGTGTGTGTGTGTGTGTGTGTGTGTGTGTGTGTGTGTGTGTGTGTGTGTGTGTTGTGTGTGTGTGTGTGTGTGTGTTTGAAGTACGTGAGTAGATCGCTGCCAGTTACCCAAAGCAAAATTAATGAAAATAATTTTCTGTTAAAAATTGTGCAATTGATTATACCCAGAATATATGAATTATTTATTATATATTCTGCCATTATTTTGGGGATGACAGTAGGAGGGGTCTTCAATGAAAACCTAATCTCTGTCGGTAAACCCTGGCAACACAGTGTCTCAGACCCCTCCTGCCACCCTCACAAATTCCATTACCAAAGCAGTGATCACATTTCCCAGGGACACCAAGCACCATTGGATCTGAAAAAGATGCAAACAGAAACATTAATTCAATGTACTTGTGCTGTATGGTGTCTAATTTCTAATTGTTGCAATATCACATTACTGACCGCGGGCTCCAACAATTTACTGAAGCCAGCAGAGAGAGAGAGAGAGAGTATGTGTGTGCGCACCACTCTAGCTCCCACTGCATGGTTACAGGCCCCTTGTATATGTGTGTGTGTGTGTGTGTGTGTGTGTGTGTGTGTGTGTGTGTGTGTGTGTGTGTGTGTGTGTGTGTGTGTGTGTGTGTGTGTGTGTGTGTGTGTGTGTGTGTGTGTGTGTGTGTGTGTGTGTGTGTGTGTGTGTGTGTGTGTGTGTGTGTGTGTGTGTGAACACAGGATGAAGTGTGAGGAAATTGGAAAATCAAATTTGTCTAGAGTGATCCATGATACTGGACAACCTCATCTTGGTTGGGTTTCAGGGAACAGGCTTTGAGTGTAAGGATGTTTGTGGGTTGGTGTGGATGCATTAGAAAGAGGGACATTTATTTTCCAAAATAAACGAGCATTTTTAGTCGGATATGTAAGCAGCATACAAGAAGAATGGTAGAAGAATGCTGAGTTTTGAACCACCAGGCAGGAGGCCTAGAGGAAGACCAAAGAGGAGGTTTATGGATGTAGTGAAAGAGGACATGAAGGTAGTTGGTGTGAGAGAAGACGATGAGAAGACAGGGTTAGATGGAGGACACTGATTGGCTGTGGCGACCCCTGAAGGGAAAAGCCTAAAAGGAGAGAAAGAATGTTAGGTGTGCATACTTCCTAATATCTGGCATCCCATGACCCCCATCCCATCAAACTAGTGCAGAAATGCAAACGAAAAGACAAAATAAAGGAATTATTCTTTGAATACTAGCAAAATGCAGGCTAGGATATGAATAGAATATATCATCCCCTGGCCATGAATTTTGAGCAGTTTACATGGGCAAATTACCCCCTTCTAATAAAAACTTAAATAAGGAGTCAAGGAGAGAGGGAGGAGAGAGACACAAGCTGGATTTAAACCACTGTTGCAGTAATGATAGTGTTTGCCTGTGGCCAAACACATACAGAGAGAGTTTGGATGCAGCAAAGAGAGGATAATAGCACAGAGAATTATTAGACAGATCCCTGCAATCTGTGTTTGAGTCAATTCTTTAGCCTTATTACACACTGCAATGGAGTGGGAACTGGTGGGAGGGGAGGGAGGCTGAGTGATTTAAACAAGTAATACAGCATTACAGGCAGTAAATCTTCTTTTCCTTTCGGCTTTTCCCTTCAGGGGTCGCCACAGCGAATCAATTGCCTCCATGTAACCCTGTCTTCTGCATCCTCTTTTCTCACACCAACTACCTTCATGTCCTCTTTCACTACATCCATAAACCTCCTCTTTGGACTTCCTCTAGGCCTCCTGCCTTGCAGTTCAGAACTCGGCATCCTTCTACCAATATATTCACTATCTCTCCTCTGGACATGTCCAAACCATCTCAGTCTGGCCTCTCTGACTTTATCTCCAGAACCTCTAACATGTGCTGTCCCTCTGATGTACTCATTCCTGATCCTATCCTTCCTGGTCACTCCCAGAGAGAACCTCAGCATCTTCATCTCTGCTACCTCCAGCTCTGTCTCCTGTCTTTTCCTCAGTGACACTGTCTCTAGACCAAACAACATCGCTGGTCTCACCACAGTTTTGTACACCTTTCCTTTCATTTTAGCTGAAACTCTTCTATCACACATCACACCTGACACTTTCCTCCACCCGTTCCATCCTGCCTGTACACGCTTCTCCACCTCTTTTCCACACTCTTCATTGCTCTGGACTGTTGACCCCAAGTACTTCAAATCCTCCACCTTCTTGATCTCTTCTCCCTGTAACTTCACTCTTCCACTTGGGTCCCTCTCATTCACACACATGTACTCTGTCTTACTGCGGCTAACCTTCATTCCTCTCCTTTCCATGACAAACCTCCACCTCTCTAGCTTCTCCTCCACCTGTTCCCTGCTCTCCCATCAGATCACAATGTCATCTGCAAACATCACAGTCCATGGAGATTCCTGTCTAACCTCGTCTGTCAGCCTGTCCATCACCATAGCAACAAGAAGGGGCTCAGAGCTGATCCCTGATGCAGTCCCACCTCCACCTTGAACTCCTCTGTCACACCTACACAAACCTCACCACTGTCTTACAGTCCTCATACATGTCCTGCACTGCTCTAACATACTTCTCTGCCACTCCAGACTTCCTCATACAATACCACAGTTCCTCTCTGGACACCCTGTCGTCAGCTTTCTCCAGATCTACAAAAACACAATGCAGCTCCCTCTGGCCTTCTCTGTACTTCTCTATCAACATCCTCAAAGCAAATACTGCATCTGTAGTACTCTTTTTTGGCATGAAACCATACTGCTGCTCACAAATGTTCACTTCTGCCCTTAGTGTAGCTTCCACTACTCTCTCCCATAGCTTCATTGTATGGCTCATCAGCTTTATTCCTCTGTAGTTGCCACAACTCTGCACATCTCCCTTGTTCTTAAAAATGGGCACCAGCACACTTCTCCTCCATTCCTCAGGCATCTTCTCACTATCTAAGATCCTGTTGAACAACCCAGTCAGAAACTCTACCGCCACCTCTCCTAGACACTTCCATACCTCTACAGGTATATCATCAGTACCGACTGCCTTTCCACTCTTCATCCTCTTCAATGCCCTCCTCACTTCATCCTGACTAATCTTTGCTACTTCCTGGTCCACAACAGCCACCTCTTCTAGTCTTTGTTCTCTCTCATTTTCCACGTTCATCAACTCTTGAAAGTACTCTTTCCATCTTCCCATCACACTACTGGCACCTGTCAATAGACTTCCATCCCTATCCTTAATCACCCTAACCTGCTACACGTCCTTCCCATCTCTATATCTCTGTCTTGCCAACCGGTATAGATCAGTCTCTCCCTCCTTACTGTCCAACCTAGCATACAATTCATCATAAGCCCCCTGTTTGGCCTTTGCTACCTCTACCTTCACCTTACGCTGCATCTCCCTGTACTCCTGTCTACTCTCCTCAGTCCTCTCAGTGTCCCACTTCCTCTTGGCTAACCTCTTTCTCTGTATACATTCCTGTACCTCCTCATTCCACCACCAAGTCTCCTTATCTACTTTCCTTCCAGATGACACACCAAGTACTCTCCTACCTGTCTCCCTGATCACATTAGCTGTAGTTGTCCAGTCATCTGGAAGCACCCCCTGACCATCCAGAGCCTGTCTTAACTCCTTCCTAAAAGTCATGCAACACTCTTCCTTTTTCAGCTTCCACCTTTTGTCCTCTGCTCTGCCTTTGCCCTCTTGATCTTCCTCACCACCAGAGTCATCCTACACACCACCATCCTATGCTGTTTGGCTACACTCTCACCTACCACTACTTTACAGTCACTGATCTCCTTCAGGTTACACCGTCTACACCAGATGTAGTCTACCTGTGTGCTCCTACCTCCACTCTTATAGGTCACTCTATGTTCCTGCCTCTTCTGGAAGAAGGTATTCACTATAGCCGTTTCCATCCTTTTTGCAAAGTCAACTACCATCTGTCCTTCTGTGTTCCTCTCCTGGATACCAAACCTGCCCATCACCTCCTCATCACCTCTGTTTCCTGCACCAAAATGTCCATTGAAGTCTGCACCAATGAAACTCTCTCACTTCTAGGCATGCTCTGCATCATTTCATCAAAGTCCAACCAGAATTTCTCCTTCTCCTCCTCCCGCTCACATCCTACCTGTGGAGCATACCCACTAACGACATTGAACATCACACCTTCTATTTCTAGCTTCAGACTCATCACTCTATTTGACACTCTTTTACCTACAGGACATTCCTAACAAACTCCTCCTTTAAGATAACTCCTACTCCATTTCTCTTCCTATCTACACCATGATAGAACAACTTGAACCCTGCTCCTAAACTTCTAGCCTTGCTATCTTTCCACCTGGTCTCCTGGACACACAGTATGTCTACCTTCCTTCTCTGCATCATGTCAACCAACTCTCTACGCTTTCCTGTCATAGTTCCAACATTCAACGTCCCTACTCACAGTCCTATAGTCGTGGCACTCCTCTCTCTTCCTACGAACGCACTTTCCTCCTCTCCTTCTTCGACAAGCAGTAGTCCAATTTCCACTGGCGCCCTGTAGGTCAACAGCGCCGATGGCGGTCGTTGTTAACCCAGGCCTCGACCGATCCGGTATGGAAGTCATAGGTTTGATTCGCATCTTTGATTTGGCAAAAGTTTTACGCCGGATGCCCTTCCTGATGCAACCCTCTGTATTTATCCGGGCTTGGGACTGGCCCAATAAGACACTGGCTTGTGCCCTCTTGCGGCTACATTAGCATTATAGGCATTAAATTGTGACAGTAACTACTCATACCATTCAAACTGAGGCATTAAGGCAGAAAACAAGCCATGCTCCCACTGTCTCTTCCTTCCTCCTCTTCTCACCTTTTTCCCTTTCACTTTCTATCACTATTTTCTCACTCAATTTCTCCTTATTCATCTCTACATTCCTCCTCAGTTTCCATAATGCTATCGTACTTCCTTTCTTATCCTCCACTCTTTGTTTCTTCATCTTCCTCTGTTACTTTTAAAGGCTTTGGAGTCTCCCTGGGTAATCAGGATCAGTGTTGTTTTATACATGTAACGGTGAGGGTGTTTGGAGGGGCAGAATCAATAAGAGCCATTACCTCTGCTCTCTAATGATGTATCTGCCTCCTGTCCTCCTCATTTCACACCACCCCTTGTCTCAGCTCATTTCGACCAAGTACCTAATATTGGAATGGAGAAAGTTATGAATTATCAAATCCCAAGGGCAATGTGCTGCACCGCCAGTTACCCAATAAATAATGACCCTCCTTGGCTGTATATGTGAGTGTTTCCTTGCTGATATGAGTGTGTGGAGTCGGTGTTTGACATGGACCAGCCAATTCCACCCGCTTGTGACACTGACACTTAATTCGTCTGACAGAAAAACACACATGCACGTAGACAGTCTTGTGTTTTTTTAAGGTTGTGTGTAGATGCTTAATAGCACTACAGGATTGACACTGCTACATGTCAGGGTCAATATTGACAATAGAAAATGACAAAATCAGTCTCCTGTACATTATGTTCAGAATCATGCCGAAGTGATTTATATTAAGGGTCAACAATCATTGACAGTGATGATTAATTTAAATGATTTAGCATAGTGAGGTATCATGGTCACTCTCTTACTTTCCTCATCGTAATTCTATCACTATATTAACCACACGGAGATAAAATAATAGCCTGACCTCTACAAATCAAATTCATTTAGGATGTCTTGCATTTTAGCTATTGTTTTTTTTTTTTTTTTCTGGCAGTGCAATGATGTGAGCACAATAATAAATCAGATGGTGTCGTCACGTTACCCTCCCTGACACAACCTCAAAGTGTGTTACGGTTGAGTATCTCACTTCCAATCTGTATGCCAAGGTGACCGATCCACACACAGACATAAAGCTGCGACTTCTGCCAAGAGAACAGCTTCATCCTCTTGTCAGTGTACTTGATAGTGTTGTCTGTTGCCAGCTTGACTACCTGTGGGTTGAAATGAACAATGCAGATACAGTTAACAGTGGGTTCTTGAATGATGACTTATTTTGGTAGTGGAATTTTATTGATTGATTTTATTGATGGATTTTAAAGATGGACTTAAGTGACTTTGAGAGCTGATGAATTACACTGATGGGAACATAAATTACCCGGTATAATATCAGACGTTAAAAAAAAAAAAATTGAAGCAAATTCCACAGATAACATGTTTCAGTGTATTTATGTGTTAAGTTTATGTTTATATTTGAATGCTCCAGACTGGTGTCGGTATTCTTACCACAGTGACTTAGAACTACATCAGCTGACAAGAATGTGAGAGGCGCATCTGTTTAAATATTCAGTAATGCTTTTGATGTTTGTAGTTGTGTTGCGGTGTTCTCGTGTCTGTTGGAGAGGTGAACTCATTCCCTTTTTCATCTCAGATAACTTCTGTCATTATTTGGAAAATACAACCCTATGCTGCTGGGTAGATCCGTCTGTGTGTGATGATCGTCTTTGTGGCTGGCAGTGTCGTTCCTGCTACATGTTGCTTTTGAAGATGCAGTACATTGCTGGGAAGGAATGCAAATGCTAATGGCTGTAGCCCAAAATGGAAAAATGAAAAGGAAAATAGGGAAGGAAAAAGACTAATTTTAAATGAAAGGGCTGCTGGTGTTTAGGGATCCTCTAAACTTCAGAGCGTGTTTCAGTTCCACCATTGCCCCTTGGCTATTAAAGACATCTTGCCTCTCCCTAAAGAATTTAAAACCTATAGCGAATAAAAGACGGGACGAGGATGGAGAGGGTGGGGAGAAGAGGGTGATGTTGGTCTTTTGACAACCTGTTAAGTCTGGATCTGTGAGGCTTGAGCGCTTACCGGTATGTGTAAGCCTCTGTCCCCCCTCCCCTCGCCTATCTGCAGCCCTCTCTCTCCCTTCACAGACAGGGGCGGTCGTTCTCAGTCAGCGCACATACTCCGCTTGGCCAGTATGACTCGGAGTCCACAGACACAGGGCTGATTCAAAGAGAGGAGGGGAGCTCATGGATGAGGGGCTCCTGGAGTCTCACAGATCAGAGGCACAGAGACAGTAAAGTGAACCATTCCACTGCGTATTATCAGTGGCACGGATAAGGTACAAAAAAACAGGACGGGGTTCACAGCATTATTTTTGCTAAACTATCCATGCATGAGTTTTTCCAAAAGGAACGTGGTTTTATTTTTATTTTTTACTCTGGGAAGAAGGAGTCTTCTATGAAACAGCGACGTAAAATAAAAGTTTAAGGAAATAATCTGAAAGGTCTCGGAGCCTAGAAAACTCTTCATGCCACTCTCTGGGATTGTTTAGGTGAAGGAGACTGTACTTTTGTGTGACCTTTTCAAATTTGTGGACAGAAAAGGGTTTTAGAGAGTGAAGGATTTGTCTTTGTTGAACTGCGAAGTGTTCGCTCAAAGGAAGGCAGCTCAGAGACAAAGTAGAGACACAACCAGGAGTACATGATCAAATATTCATTCATTCATTCATTCATTTATTCATTCATTCATTCATTTATTCATTCAGGACCTGGCTAAGGTGGATTGAATGTTTATTTTTAGTTTTAGTAAATACTCCATCCAGACAAGAAGGTAAGCAACCAAGCAGAATTACATGCTTCATAGAAAAACTTGCCTGTTATGTGAGTAAAACAAAGAAATGGCCACACAATGGAATGTCAGTGAAATTGAAGTGTGTGAAGAAATGTTGACTAGAATTCTTTTTATATTGTGTCCACAGCACAATGCGGAAGTAAATATGAAATTGTCATCACATGGGACAGACATGGATGAATCTGTGACTGCTAAACATTAGAGTATGTGGTCTTGTATGTCTCTGTGAGTTGCAAATAAGCAAATTTGATCATTCTTCTGTGGGAGAATGTGTCTGCTGAAGTGAAAAGAATGGTTACAGTGGTCAGTCTTCTGTCTGATGCTGTCCTACAGCATCATCTGCTCAGTAGGTCAACTTTAATTTCAAATGAGAAATCCATGGAATTGAAAACATCTGAGATTGACGTAGAAATGTTTTCATACAGGTAAGGAGATCCAGATGACCAACAAGTTGTAAAATAAAAACCAACAAAAACAAAAACATTGTACATCCAATCTCTGTTCAGGCGTTCACAGAGATGTGGATAAAAGAAGGACAATACGCTGCAAATGACGCATCGACAGGAAAGCCAGATGAAGTCAGATGTTCGTATCTTGGGGAATACCTTTATGGAAAAAATAGATTTATGAATTGAAGTAGAAAAAGAAACAGAAAGAAGTCAGAGCTGTAGTAACGGATAGAAAGTCACATTTTCTTTTTGTGACTTTTATTGTAAATTCAATATAACTATTTCATGATGTAATATCACACACACATCCTTCTTTACCATGAGTTGGTGAATGGATACTTCAGCTGTGACGGGACCCTGCCCTCCTTTGTGGAATAAAGACACAAGACGAGTGTTTTAAGTTAATGTTCACGTAACCAATCATTAATTATGCACAGGCAAAGTATTCATGTTTATTAGTTGATAATTTTTTTTTTTTTCATAATTTAGAGAGGTTTTGGATGTTTTTAAATGGCTGGAATTAAATTAAAAGACTTTAGTTACCGGTAGTTTTATTTGACTTATGAGTTGTTTGCGTTATGAATTCAGTCATGAAAGGGATTACACTTGTATGTCGAGGTAACACTATACAAATATGTATATGTGTGTACATATGTATGTGTGTACATATATGCTATATATGTACAGTATGTGTGTGTGTGTGTGTGTGTGTGTGTGTGTGTATGCATATTATTGTCATACACAGTATATTAGCATTGTTAATTGGTTCCAGGAATTGGGACGTCCGTGGAAAAATGTTGAATGAAATTGTCTCCAGGCTAAACTGAAAATAACCATTCCTATTTCTGTACTGTACTTTATTTATTATTTATTAATTTATTCAATAATATTTGGTTAATACAAATCTATTTTAAGGGTACAAACAATTACATTTAAGTTTTATGCTATAGTACAGAAAAAAAAAATTGCTATCTTGTACACACACACACACACACACACACACACACACACACACACACACACACACACACACACACACACACACACACACACACACACACACACACAAAGAAAAATTACAGAACATTCCATGATGACAAGTATTTTCAATAGATGTCCTCAGTTCAATTTTTTAAAATATTTTTTTTAAATTTTCTATACTTAGATAAGTACGACAGCAAAAATATATTTTCATTCATTTGTAATCATTAATAATATGACATAAACAAGTTGGAACATTTAAATATGCATTGAGTAATGGAGCACAGATTACAGAAATTGTCTTCTAAAATGTGTGACCTTTTTTATACCAATTTGGAGTCAATTAAAACCAACCTAATCACAAATAATATGCTTATTTTAAACCACGTTTTGACAGAATGATAAAATAAATAATAATTTAAAAGGTCTGTCAGAATCCCAAATCTTGATTATTTACATAATCCAAAATTATAGTTTATTGTGTAATAATCTGTTAGCATGTTAAATATACTCTTCCCCTTACAATTTACAATTACTTTGCTTTAATGATCATCACTGGGTGTTATAAAACAATGCATACGTATGCAAGACGTTTCTCATGCTTCACCTGTAAAGTCAGTGGATGTATTTATGACGCACTCACGTGTCAAACGGGGAAAAAAAGGTTGCTGACCAACCTGTGTATGTCACACTGAATACACAATGTTAAGGTGTGACCTGATTGTTAACCCTTTCACCTCTGTCACCCCTGCGCTGTGCGAGAAACGGCTGCTGAAAGACTTTCTGAGCCCATTGGCCCCTGGAAATGTCGACAATCTCTCCATATTCAGTCCATTTCTGCAGACTCAGGGCTTTTAGACAAAGAGCCAGTTTGTGGGTCAGGTATAAAAGGAAAGGGTTAAACTAGGTAGGGTACAGTTTGGTGCAAGCCTGAGAACGACAGCAGCTCTAGCAGCAGCAGCAGCCCACTGACGAGCAAAATGACATCCACTGGAATGAACATGATGGGCAGGGTAGGCTCTCTTTGATTTCACTTTCATCATTCTCATGCAATTAAACAGGATATTCAGGATATTACTGTTGAAGTTTTTAAACACAGGGCGTGTAACTTGACCAAAATTACTTTACAGCTACTGCTTTAAATATTTGTTAATGATAATGAATCATAGGGGCATGTAATGTAAAAAGGTTAGTGGTTAAAGTTGAAGGTTGAAGTCCTACCTGCCAGAGTATTTTGATAGTAAAAATGATCTTTGGAGCAGGATTAAGAGATTATTAATTAGTGGGCAGAAACCCCTCAAATAAAATCAACAAATGTCAATGTTTCTTAAATCTGCTGATAGTATACATGGGCCATGGAACATTTACTGTTTCACAGTGTATCTTCTTGTTTTTGCTGCCCTCAAGTGTCAAAAATTTGTTAATTTGGGTTTAAAGTAGAACAGAATGTTATCCTACGTCAAAATAAAACCCGATTCAGAAACAGTGAAGATTTATAAATTAAAAATGAGCATGTGTCATCCATGACATTGACGCCAGAGCATTCCGAAAGCCTGAAATTTTCTAACTTTCTTTTCAGATCATCTTCTATGAGGACAGAAACTTCCAGGGTCGCTCCTATGAGTGCATGAGCGATTGCCCAGACATGTCCTCCTACCTGAACAGGTGTCACTCCTGCAGGGTGGAGAGAGGTTGCTTCATGGTGTACGACCGCACCAATTACATGGGCAACCAGTACTTCATGAGGCGTGGCGAGTATGCTGACTACATGAGCATGATGGGTATGAACGACTGCATCAGGTCCTGCCGCACAATCCCCATGGTAAGAAGTCATGCCAGGATAGATTTGCTGTAGACTTGTATAAATGCAACTGTTTATTTATGCAAATCAAGCTGAAATCAACCCCCTCCTCCTCTGCTATTCAGTACCGAGGATCCTACAGGATGAGGATCTATGAGAGGGAGAACTTCGGAGGTCAGATGTATGAGCTGATGGACGATTGTGACAACATCATGAACCGTTACCGCATGTCTAACTGCATGTCCTGTAACGTTATGGATGGTCACTGGCTGATGTACGAACAGCCCCACTACAGAGGCAGGATGATGTACTTCAGGCCCGGAGAGTACAGGAACTTCATGAACATGGGCGGAAGTGGAATGAGGTTCATGAGCATGAGGCGCATCACTGACTCTTGCTATTAAACTCTCTTTGCACTCAATAAAGCTGTCATAAACTGAACTAACAGTGCATCTAATTCGTGTTTTTATCTTTCTGTATCTTTCCTAACATTAGCATAGTCTGCATGTCAGACTTATATTTCTGGCTGTAAGTCATGAAATTACAAGACCAACTATAGAAAATCCTCTTTCAATTACAATTTTTTAATCAAAAAAATAAGTTATTGATTGTGCTGAATTTTCTACTCTTGTCACCATGGTTCAAATGTCTTTTTTGTTTTGAAATTTGGTACACAAATACCTATCCCCCATCTATTCTTTGTATAGGCTATTGGGTGGTAACAATAACTTGATTATGTCAAGTTTTGTCAATATTATGTGATCACAATTTGTTTGCTATGACCTTAACTAACAAAAAATAGTATTAAGAGATTTAGACAACATTAAAATTAAAACATTACATTTATACAAAGGAAAACCTATGGCCACATAACCTGGAAACTTACATACAGTTTCATATGCCAGAGGAGAACAGGGTTAGGCCTCATCTCTAACCCAGGGCTCTGTCTCTGTCTCCCTGCAGCGTCAGTTATATTTGATCTCATTAGACTTTCATTAGATGCAATAAGAAGAACGGCCTGAATAAAAGTGCCTTTGTGTGCACTTCCATGCCATCTCCTTTCTGAAAAAGAGGCATATGCTTAATGAGGAGAAGATGGAGTTGGACTTGTTGTTCAAGCTTACCTTTCAACAGATCTCTAAAATTTTAAAGAAAAAAGAAGCCAAGGATAATTGTTAAACAGAAACAATTAGAATTAAGGGACCTGGCTTTGTTTTTGTATTACTTCGGAGATTATATTAGATCCATATGTCCTGACACATGTTAATGGCTGCTGACTGCTGATTCTTTGAGTCACTGCTGAGGGATACTTACTTAATTTAAGTACATAATTGTTTGCTAGTGTCTTGTTAGTTTCTCTCACCAACTGTCATGTTCAAGTTGGATAGTCAGATTGAAGAGTTATCTGCAAAGAACAGTTATATTATTATCTTTTTTGATTTTTAGCCGTCTAGATTATTTTGACATAAACTGCTGAGTTTTTGAAATGTTACCTGTTGAGATTCTGCTTTTTATCAATATGCTTTTCTTTAGCACTTCAATTTACCCCCAAAAAAAGGAAGAAGAAAGGAAAGAAAAATATGGTTTGTGTTTCCATCTGCAATGTGATACAGTGTATTTCAGCAGAAAGAATTGTTCCTATTTTCTAGTTTCTTTGGGTCTGTGGATTATTTTGAGTAACTGAGTCATGATATCTAAAAAGAGACACTGCTGGTATTTTTAGAGCATTTTATTTATTTTTATAATGTACTTTAAAAAAATGTACTTTTCTATGGAATTTCAAATAAACTTTCACCTTTAGATACCCCAGCGCTTGCTGCCTCTCTTACTCTTCTTATAGTGTGCCAGTTTGAGTCTCAATGAACCATACCTTTAGTTATGATCAACGTTTTTCCTGCTGAGGAGGAATCAATAAAAGTGTGAACCTGCAACTACTCCTATAAAATGAATCCATTGAACCAGTGAAATCTAGTGGTACAAAATCAATATCATTTGGGTTGTTTACTTATAAATTTAGATGTCATTGGTGTGAAATGTGTAGATCACCATTTTTTTGACAGACCCCTTTCGGTGATGAGACCAGCCGGTCTGCTGATAGTAAAGAAATGCGTTCTGTGGAACTTGGAAACAAAAAAACCAAAAACAAAACAGAGCTCTGCAGAACTGTTGTACTCTCCTTTAATGGTTCAACATTGGTTCTCCATTAAGTTTGTAAGTTCATACTACTTCAAAGCCTTACAGTGTTGTAGTTTCTTGGTTGTTTTTTTTAATATTGTATGAAATTTACATTTTTTGAGCTTCTTCTCATGTTTAATCATCTGTTGGTTTTCCTGTTCATCCATTTCCTGTTTCCAGTTCCTGTTTCCTACAAGCACATGGTTTTCACTGGGTACAGGGAAGGAGAAAGGGTCTAACAATCGGGTGTTTTTTAGTAATTCTATTTGTTGCTTACTTTTCTGTTTATTCTCTTCTCTTGTATATATGTTTAGGACTTCAGTTGTTTATTTATTTATTAATTTTTGTACTATGCACTCTATTACTATAAGTAAGGAATTCATGTCAGTGAATAAGGGGTAGGATTAAATGAGCTTATGCTTCATCCTCCTTTTCCGACATGTTTTGTGTATTATTACTATTATTATTGTCTTGATTATTGTTGTTATTTTGCACATGTTCAAAATAAAGCATTCATTCATTCATTCATTAATGTTAATCTGTCAATTGTGTTGGAATGATTTCAGTGAATTGGAATTGTTAATATTGAAATACCAAATGATATTAATCCTAACCAGACACATTGAAATTTAAAATGTGTTTAATATGGAATAATGTATTGAGAGGAGATATCTTGTTTCCTTCATGTGAAGCTGTGACATGATCCTAGGGGTGGATAATTAGCTCCATGCAGATGTTGAAAAGGCTGATATTTAATCCACAGAACCATTATAGACTTAGTTACATTATATTATATCACCATTATAGACTTAGTTACATTATATTATATCACCATGAAGCTACAAATCCCCTTCTGCAGTATTCTAACTTGTGTCTAACTTGTCAAAATCAGATGCAGAAAAATCAGTCATAAGAGCAAATTGGGAGCTGAAAAAAACAAAAAACAGTTTCTTCAGTTACGCACATGCAGAATTTTGTTACTGTGATGAATAATTCATTTTTTGTGCTGAAAAAAAAAACAATTGAGTTTTTTGGTGCTATGAAATTTAAGTTTGGTGAGCCCAAAACGTTGTGAGCCTAAAAGGTATGTCCAATCATAACCACTGAAAGAAACATGTACAATTTCAGTGAATGTGCTCACAATTTGTTGATTTTTACTCGTGAAAAAAAACTGGACGATGTTTTGAACACTATGTGATATTCGTTGGAGCCCTTATTTACAATGAAGAACACCGCAGCAGTTGACTGAAGTCATGTAGGACACTGTCGACATTCATTCAAAATGCAGGTAGGCTACTTACAGTACAAAAAGTATGATATGTGGCGAAGCATAGTGTATGGAAATTTCAAGCACGCTTGGCGTGAACACACTATGATCCTAGCTTATTTCATCTGTATTTTTATTGTATATCAGTGATGCTCTGAGCTCTCTCGAAATGATACCACGAAATGTAAATCTCTAATGAAAGCAGTTTAATTTCTCTCCTCAGGTGCTTCACTTACTTCACTTACATTTTTCCCTCGTGTTCTTGCACAGAATCTGTTTTTATTTCCTATTTACATCACGTGATGCTTACAGCTGTGACAGGTCAAGCTGATATTACACAGAATCGGAGCATGTACCAACAAACAAACATAATCTATTATTTAAGGTAACACCCATTGCCATCAGCGATAAGGCACATGTTAAAGCCTTAGTCACTTCAAAAGAACAGTTGATGAATGATTACATTCGACTGTGTGACCAGCAGGTTCCCACCTGTGACAGTGACACAGGTCAGTGCAAGACTGAATATATACTAAAATGGAAATAAATGTACAGGCACACCACATGTGCCTGTTAATGTGCCTGCCTGCTTGCCTGCATGCCCGACCATCACACTCGCCAACGTGGAGATTGTTGTGGACTTCAGGAGAACACGCACCCAGCATGCTCCACTAACCATCGACGGTGCTGCAGTGGAAAGGGTCAGCAGTGTGGTAAGAGTGTTTTATCCAGCAAAATACCAAAATAAAAACTAAAGTACAACGAAGATGGTTTTACAGCCACAACGGGAATTCTTTTATTGATACGCAGATCATCAGTACAGATCAATCGGGAACAGCCAATGGATGCATGTCTCCTGACCCTTTTATAGTCACAGTCCTTCATTCTTGTGTATGTGAGAGGTATGCATGTCTTATTCATGGGAAAAAAGGAAGACATTTTGTTCCCGGCAACTATCCAAACCTAGGTAACCACCCCATGTCAGGTTGACCTGCTTACTGTCTTCCTGTTTTTTGGACAATCTGGTTATTCGCTGCCAAACTTGAAAATGTGTTTCCTCTGATTTGAAGTGTGACCTACACATGCATTAGTTCACTTCCACATAATCAGCAGCACCAAGTTCCTGGGTGTGCACATCTCCGAGGACCTGTCCTGGGACCGCAACACCGCATCACTGGCCAAAATAGCCCTCAACAGCGCCTCTAATTCCTCAGCAAACTGAGGAGAACAAGAGCCCCACCCCCCATCATGCTCACCTTCTACAGAGGCACCATTGAGAGCATCCTGACCAGCTGCATCACCGTGTGGTACGGCGCCTGCACCGTTTCCTGCCGTAAGACCCTGCAGCGCATCGAGAGAGCAGCTGAAAAGGTCACTGGTGTCTCGTGTCTTCGTGCTGTACTGTCTGCTGTACTGCCTGTTTACCGTGGGTCAGAGAGGACTGCAATTTCATCTGTGCTGTATGTCGTGCATATATGGTACATTTGAAAATAAAGCTGACTTTGACTTACACCTTTTTGTTCCTTTTAAAAGGCGTACCTTTAAGACAGATGTTAAAAATTATTGTTCTGCTTTACAGTCCAGGAGACCAGGTGGAAAGGTAGCAAGGCTAGAAGTTTAGGAGCAGGGTTCAAGTTGTTCTATCATGGTGTAGATAGGAAGAGAAATGGAGTAGGAGTTATCTTGAAGGAGGAGTTTGTTAGGAATGTCCTGGAGGTAAAAAGAGTGTCAGATAGAGTGATGAGTCTGAAGCTAGAAATCGAAGGTGTGATGTTCAGTGTTGTTAGTGGGTATGCTCCACAGGTAGGATGTGAGCTGGAGGAGAAGGAGAAATTCTGGTCGGACTTTGATGAAGTGATGCAGAGCATACCTAGAAATGAGAGAGTTTCATTGGTGCAGACTTCAATGGACATGTTGGTGCAGGAAACAGAGGTGATGAGGAGGTGATGGGCAGGTTTGGTATCCAGGAGAGGAACGCAGGAGGACAGATTTTGGTTGACTTTGCAAAAAGGATGGAAATGGCTGAAGTGAATACTTTCTTCTAGAAGAGGCAGGAACATAGGGTGACCTATAAGAGTGGAGGTAGGAGCACACAGGTAGACTACATCTTGTGTAGACGGTGTAACATGAAGGAGGTCAGTGACTGCAAAGTAGTGGTAGGTGAGAGTGTAGCCAAACAGCATAGGATGGTGGTGTGTAGGATGACTCTGGTGGTGAGGAAGATGAAGAGGACAAAGACAGAGCAGAAGATGAAATGGTGGAAGCTAAAAAAGGAAGAGTGTTGCATGACTTTTAGGAAGGAGTTAAGACAGGCTCTGGGTGGTCAGGAGGTGCTTCCAGATGACTGGACAACTACAGCTAATGTGATCAGGGAGACAGGTAGGAGAGTACTTGGTGTGTCATCTGGAAGGAAAGTAGATAAGGAGACTTGGTGGTGGAATTAGCCATGAAGAAGTGGGACACTGAGAGGACTAAAGAGAGTAGACAGGAGTACACCGACACGCAGTGTTGTGAAGACCAGGTTTAGAGGAGGAGCTGAAGGATCAGAAAGTGGGAGGAGTTAGAGGAAGGACCATTTATAAATTGGATCGAGAACAGGTGTGTGTCCCTTTTCCATGTGTTTGCATCCGATACAAATGTTTGTCTGCGTTATCATGTGAGTTCTCTTTGTATCCATGTTTAAATGATTGTTTAGCTGGTATCTATATGTTTGATAGACATATGCCTTGTGCTGTTTTTGGTTGTATAGAGATATTTGTGTTACACCTTTCATGTATACTTATCCTTAGTTTCTATTGTGTTTAGATAAAAACCAGGCTTCATTCCGTCAGTCTTCATTCTGTCAGCCCATTGATTCATCTGCTGCCCTCAAAGCCATAATAAATTACAACAGAAGAAATCTTTGGTGTTTACATGTGCCTGACCGCATAGCCATAGTGTTTGTCACAGTCCCCGTAATCAGTCCACCTGCAACAACTAGTATTTTATATGCAGCGTAAGGTGAAGGTAGAGTAGCAAAGGCCAGACAAGGGGTTGATGATTTATATGCTAGGGTAGACAGTGAGGAGAGACTGATCTATACAGGTTGAAAAGACAGAGACAGAGATGGGAAGGACGTGTAGCAGGTTAGGGTGATTAAGGATAGGGATGGAAGTCTATTGACAGGTGCCAGTAGTGTGATGGGAAGATGGAAAGAGTACTTTGAAGAGTTGATGAACGTGGAAAATGAGAGAGAACAAAGACTAGAAGAGGTGGCTGTTGTGGACCAGGAAGTAGCAAAGATTAGTCAGGATGAAGTGAGGAGGGCATTGAAGAGGATGAAGAGTGGAAAGGCAGTCGGTCCTGATGATATACCTGTAGAGGTATGGAAGTGTCTAGGAGAGGTGGTAGTAGAGTTTCTGACTGGGTTGTTCAACAGGATCTTAGGTAGTGAGAAGATGCCTGAGGAATGGAGGAGAAGTGTGCTGGTGCCCATTTTTGAGAACAAGGGAGATGTGCAGAGTTGTGGCAACTACAGAGGAATAAAGTTGATGAGCCATACAATGAAGTTATGGGAGAGAGTAGTGGAAGCTAGACTAAGGGCAGAAGTGAACATTTGTGAGCAGAAGTATGGTTTCATGCCAAAAAAATAGTACTACAGATGCAGTATTTGCTTTGAGGATGTTGATAGAGAAGTACAGAGAAGGCCAGAGGGAGCTGCATTGTGTTTTTGTAGATCTGGAGAAAGCTGATGACAGGGTGTCCAGAGAGGAACTGTGGTATTGTATGAGGAAGTCTGGAGTGGCAGAGAAGTATGTTAGAGCGGTGCAGGACATGTATGAGGACTGTAAGACAGTGGTGAGGTGTGTGTAGGTGTGGCAGAGGAATTCAAGGTGGAGGTGGGACTGCATCAGGGATCAGCTCTGAGCCCCTTCTTGTTGCTATGGTGATGGACAGGCTGACAGACGAGGTTAGACAGGAATCTCCATGGACTATGATGTTTGCAGATGACATTGTGATCTGCAGTGAGAGCAGGGAACAGGTGGAGGAGAAGCTAGAGAGGTGGAGGTTTGTCCTGGAAAGGAGAGGAATGAAGGTTAGCCGCAGTAAGACAGAGTACATGTGTGTGAATGAGAGGGACCCAAGTGGAAGAGTGAGGTTATAGGGAGAAGAGATCAAGAAGGTGGAGGTCCACATATTCCTTTGTCCTCACAGATTTCTTCTCATGTTTGAAGTGAATTTCAACGGCACCAATTTAGTTGATATGCAACAAAAGACTCCAAGGAAGTAGAAAATGAAGAGTAAATGTAATAATGATGGCAAGAATACCAAGACTAATCAATTCCCTCTCACAAACTCAAACCCAATGGCACTTTTTGATTACAGCAGTCAATGTTGTAGTCAATTTTGAACACATACATTTTTTAAATTCATTTTATCTCTGTACTGGTTATGGTTGTAATTGAGACAACTCAATACAGACTTTGCAATTGCCTTTCACTCTGGCAGCCTTGAAAATTTGCAAAAACTGGACTGGTTACAGTGTGTGACAAGTCTGAAAAATGTTCTTTTACCTGAAAGGAAAAATTAATTAATGACTTGAGAAAATCTCATTTTATTTGAGTGGGAAACATTTTCTTTTGTATTGACAAGTATACTTTATCTATTTTTAATAACAGTGATCAGTGTACTCTACTTATATATGTATTTAGATTCAAGCCATTACATTTAAAGAGTGACAAATTGCATGTTTTACTCTTTATTGTATTTATCTGACAGCTTTAGTAGCTACAGAATTATAAACACGGCTGCAATTTAAACTTTTACCCTCTCTGATTTTGCATAGCTTGGATTTTGACTGAATCATCAACTTCCGTTGCAAACTCTCAAAACTGTGGTATTTGTAATTCAAATTAAATAAGGAAAGGATGTACTTTTTCCATTTCTGCAATAACTGATGAAAATGCTGATCAACTGATACGGATGTCTGTACTTAATGCTCCTATTTATTGTAGTACCTGTATTTGCCAGAGGGGGGCAGTTGTGTTGTTAGTGTCATTTGTACCTCAGTTGATGTTGCATCCTAACCTATTCTCTCATTCAACAGTCTTCTCTCAAAAGATTTCTTTCACAAAACCAAATATGAACAACACTAGAGAATAAAAGCAAAGTCAGATAAACTCTGTTTATGATTGATTTGAGATGTTGTTGATATACTTCTCATTCAGTGGTATTATATCCTCAGTCACAGGGGGGTGCTGCCTTTCAGAACCCTTTTTTTTGAGTTGCAGAAGACCCCATGTCTAACATTAACACATTTTACCTTTATTATGCCAAATAGAATCAGAGATTTGCCCTATTACATATTGGCTGCATTACAAATGTGCCACCCTGGAAGACAGCCGATAGCAGTGTGAAATTCTGGTGTGTGAACCTGCTCATGTGTTTGTTTCTTTCCAGCTCTCCTTAATTGTGCCAACTGTAGAAACTGCAGTGTAGTCAACATATTTGCTCCAAGAGGGTGTCCGTCAGTTTAATTGTTTGTAAATCGTTATTTATCAGATCTCAAATTATAATCATCATCTGAGTTCATTTAAGAGACATAGCTACTCTAACTTTGAAAGTGCTACTCCATATTACTTACCAGAACCATTACATTAAAAAACAACAACACATAACACATATTAAAGTAAAATATACTTGCAGGTCGTTTTGATTTAAGTTCTTAATATACGTCAGTTTTCAAAAAAATACATTAAAAAATTAAGTTTACGTCACTTCACTTGACTTTATATCTGTCCGCCACACATATATTAAAGTCACTACAAAACTTAAAAGCACATTATCATGCTACTACTGCTACATGCTACAATAAATAAGAAAGAAGCATACTGTATATTAAAATACGTACGTAGCGTTCCAATATCTACCATTAAGCGTCACACTCAACCAGTTTTTAAGCACATCCAACAACAATTGCCAGTGTCAGCTATTGTTGTACCATAAGATCTACTGTATGGTACTGAAGCATGTAGTAAGCAACTTATTTTTAGAACGAAGGTAGAACTGTTTTTACAATGGAGTCTGGTGGTGACTTCAACTCAGATCCTCACTGATAGTGACCCCCAGGGAGCCTGTAGTTGAGAACCCTCTCCAACATAGTCCTGGTGACAGAGATATGTGTGCTTCTGTCCCTGTAATCTAAAATCATCGCCTTAGCTATGCTGATGTTCAGAAAGATATTTATCCTTGCACCAAGATTCCAGGAGTCTGACCTCACCTCTGTAAGATGTGTCATCACCGCCGGTGATGATGCTGATGATGTCAGCAAATTTAATGATTGTGTTGGAAATGTGTGTGGTCTAGTCCGGAGAGGGCAGCGTGGAGGGTGAAGGAGAGCTGTCCATCCATCCATTTTCTTGTAGATGGGACAATCATTCTCGTCTACAGCCCCACGTGAGGGTCACGGGTCTGCTGGAGTCTTACTGGAGCCCCTTATGAAGCAAAGGGGATTAGAGACTGGAGCAGTGACTTGAAAATGTCTGTAAAGACATCTATCAGCTAATCTGCTCACTGCTTGAAAGCTCGCCTTGAGATGTATCGGAGCTGGGTGCCTTGCATGTGTTGATCTTTATAAATCACCTACATACCTCTCAAGTAAGCCATTAGCTCTAGACACATTATTAAGTTTTGGTGCAGATTGATGTGCTCTTAGGACCATTGTTTAACACGGGATAATTTAAGATCAAATTACTCAGTAATTCTACTTAAATATCAGAGGGTCAATGATGAATAACAATCATGTCATTACCAGTTTTCATACTGTACTTCTAATATCAAGCAGCTCAGGCTTTCCTCTAGCTACTTTAATTCAGTTGTGATGGCTTGTAATGGTTGTGTAAAATTGCTGTGGTTGGAGTTTTTTCATGTTAGCATGGTGTATACATATGGACAAGATGGATGAAACAAGTTGGCGTGGAGGTAGCTCAGCGATCTTTGCTTGGGGACCAGAGGATAGGCGGTTGAAGACCAACATGAACCAAAGGTATGGTATGAACCAAAGGTATGGTAACCATATCTCCAGAAATGGTCATGGGGAGTGTAGTTATAATTCAAGGAAGGCATGACAGGCAGGACACAATGAAGAGGAAAAAAATTGAGTTTAAACATGAGTAAATTCTCCATCACCAAATCTTTATGTACCTAATGGCCAGGGTAAGGTCTCCTTTCCTTCCGCTGCATGTGACCTCTGATGTCTTGATGTTTGAGAGGTGAAGAGGTGATTCAACATTTTGTAATAATGCTGTTGATGTCCACTTCCTTCTGATTCCCAAGAGACTTTCAGTTCTGTTTCTGTTAAATGGGGCTATCATTTCCTGCCAATTGAAATGACTGACTGACTGAAATAGTAGCAGCTGATAAATATTTGCCCACAATTATATGCTCTACTGTTACTACAGTAAACACACCATAGTACTGATTTTAATAACCATAAGAGTAGTTCATCCAAAAAGGATTAACTCCATTAATTTTAGCTCACACCATAAATGTTCCTTGTGTAACATTTAAACATAAAGAAACCTATAAAACAAATGACTTGACATGAGTCTCAGCTGCACTTAGACTGAGGCCAGAATATTATGATGTTACCGGCCCTGAATCAGAAGAGTAGGACTCTGGTACACAGTATGATGTTATATTCTATTTACCTCAGAAATTGAAGATTGGAATGACATTGAACCTGAGCTGACCACAATCCAGTAAACAAGTTGGAAATAAAGATGAATGCATCCAAGGAAACACTCCTGCTTGCCCTTTTGCAGTATAAACGACTAATTAGGCTGTAATTTGCCCATACAACCTTGTGGAAATACATCAGCATTTAGTTATTGGACATTTCTATGTGTATGACTGATTTAACAAAAAATGAAAAGTAAGTGTTGATAAAAAAATATAACTTCATAGCATGATTGGAATGCACCAGGAATAAAAGGGAACATTCCCTGTAATTCAGAAAATCAATCTTCAAATTAAGTATGGCCCAACTTGCTTCCCCTGCTTTACTTGAGTTTCCCCGAGGATTCTTGAGACCAACTCAGAATTATTTTCGTGTCTCAGAACATCTTCTTTCTTTCTTTTCTTTTTTTTCTTTGTGACTGCCAAGCTGAATCCTTTGTCTTTTTAGTGCCTGTCTGGTACCAGCAAAGACTTTCATCTTCATGTTCTTCAATGTCAGTGACACAAATGGGGTCTTACATTTTTGTCATGACAGTTAATGTCAAGACAAAAATGTCCTAACTACCTGTTTGTGTGTACAAATCTTCTCCAGCACCCTCCCTGGCCATCTAATCCAACTTACCATCAGGTATTGATCAGTTCTGCTGAACATTTGAACATGGTGGGGGGGTTTTTCTTTGCCTGATCCATGAGGCTAATGGTGAGACTTTCATTATTGCCTTTAGTGCTGCATCAGTGTCATATACACCCTCGGCATAGACGTGTACCCAGTAAGATCAACAAAACTGGATTACTTCCAAATTGGCTAAACTAATTCCTTCAATGGAAACAGCAGAAGATGGGATAATGGGGACTCATTACACTACATCTGCTAGAGGCTGCAAAGCAGTAATTAAAGAATGAGGATTATGCAGATATTTGCATTTCATAGTTAGAAATCTCAATGAAAAATTAAACTCAAGAACACATTTAAAAACTTTAAAGGTGACACGCATTATAACTTATTAATCGGCTGCATCATGTGTTTACTTCTGTGAATAAAAAATCTTAAATATTAGAGAAAAAAAACGGATCACAATAAAAGCATTGCCAGCAGTTTAGATTGTGGGAGCATGGCTCTGTAGCAGTGCGACAGAAGTGAGAGCGAAGCTGAGAAGACGAGGATTCACAGTAGAGGAGGGGATGGCAGCCGAGGAGGAAATCGACTGGGAAGCACATTTGAGAAAGTTGATTGAAGCGTGGCAGAAGGTAACTGGATATGGCGAAACGGATGACATTAACCGGACAGCACAGTATAAGTGTCAGACTTTTTGGAGTGATGCTGCTCAGAGAGATCCTCCCCAGCACAAGCACAATTGAGGTAAAACGCTCAACTAGAAATCATCGCAGGCTGGTAAGAATACTGCCACTGTGAGACTGAAAACACAAGAACTACTTTTATAGAGGCTGTATTGTCATTCAAATGCTGGGAGTGGTGACTCCATTTTACATTGACTCCATTTTACATAACTTACGTTGGACTAATAGGATCGTACGATTGGTCTTTTCAATTTGTTTAGCCACCTTATGCTTAGGGCTCTGTCTCAGCGATAGGATCTAGCTACGAGTGATCAATCAATCAATCAACTTTATATAGCGCTTAATCACATCTGAAGACATTTCAAAGCGCTTTACAGATAGAAAGCCAACAATGAATGATCAGGGAAATTAATCCGGCTAACGTAAGAGTTGAGAATTGGTGGATACCCAATTATATCTATCAATTAAACCTGATGAAGCCAATCAGCTGGCCAATCAGTTGAAGCCTAGCTGATGAAGTACATGTGGACCAAAACATTTTGGAGTGTGAACTGGCAGTGGAGAGGTGCCAGTTCACCTCCCGAGCACTGCCGAGGTGCCCTTGAGCAAGGCACCATCCCCCTTATAAGTTGTTCATCGGGGCGCACCATGATAGAGCTGCCCACCACTCTACCTCTCGTTTGCATGCTTACAGGCCCCGTGTGTGTGTGTGTGTGTGTGTGTGTGTGTGTGTGTGTGTGTGTGTGTGTGTGTGTGTGTGTGTGCGCGCGTTTGTGTGTGTCACAGGCCTGTTCACATGTATAGGTGGCTAACAACCGAATACCTAATACTAGGGTGGGTAAATAATTTCCCCTACTGGGGATTAATACAGTTGATTTCATTTCATTTCATCACATCCAGACTAGATTATTGCATCTCACTTTTCTCAGGCTGCCTCAAAAAGAAGACCCTTTTTGAAGACCTGTCAGTTAATCCAGAATGCTTCCGGCTGTGTTCCGACTAGAACCAGTACCAGAGACCATATTTCTCCTGTTGGCTTCTCTGCGCTGACTCTAGATGAGACTTTAAAATACTCCTCACTTACAAAGCTTTCCATGGCCAGACACCTCTCTATCGGAAAGAACTTTTACAGTAGTTCCATACAATGCATCTATAGCACTATCCGCTCAACATACGGGCTTACTGGTGGTTCAAAGAATCTTCAAAAGTAGGACAGGATTAAGAGCCGTCAGCTATTGTGGAACCACCTCTCCACTTCAGTCCAGGAAGCAGACACCTTCTTGTTATATAAGAGTAGGGTTAAAACTTCTCTTTTTGATGAAGCGTACAGTTGGGGTGGCTCAGCCTGCTCTTACATATGCTGCTATAGGCCTACACTGCTGAAAGACTCACCATGACATAATGAGCTCCTCTCTACTCCTTCTTTCCGACTCTTTCTCTGCTTTTCTTCTCTGACCCTCTCTCTCCTAATCTTCTCCACCACAATGAGACGTTCCTCTTTTCTTCTCCTCTTCCTGACCTGTCTCCTCTGTTACTCTTGCTCCTCTCTCACTTCTTTCTCTCCTGATCATTCATGCTAGCAATTAAATTTTACTGACTTGACTTTTTCCCTGGAGTCTCTGTGCTCTATGTTGTCACAGGTCTGCCCAGGTTCACCCCTCATCTTCCCGTCCACTGTGGACCTGCTCCTCTACTCTCCAGTATCATCATCATCGGCTGGGGGTCCTGGTTCTTTCCTTCCTCTATCATCATACAGCTGTGATAGTGTTTATGATACAACTTACTAGATGAGTTTGTTGTTATGTGTACTAACAATCATAATATGCATCCTATTTCTCTCTTTTCTCCCCATTCCAATCTTTTTTTCCCTCGCTCTTTTTTTCTTTGTTCAGAAAACACACAGTACTATTGAAAATCTTCTTTACGTGAATCTGTTTTGGATTTTGTGTCAACGTGATTATTTTGTAATTTGACCTTTATGAACGTGATTTTTCTTTAAATTAACAGAGTTTTCCACCTTTAGCAGTGACTAACTGCTAATGAGCAAAAAATGTGTTGACTGATTTTGCCAAATCCAGTCATGACATCTCATTGATGTTTAGGTTGTAAGTTTGATTCGGCCATTCTAAAACTATAGTATCAAAACTATAATTTCATACAGGTTCTTGTATGTTTTGGATCATTGTTTTTTTTGCATGAATGAAAAGATCAGAATTTTTTCTGGTGGACAATAATAATTTTCTGCTTTAGAGCAGAATTTGTTTCCCCGAAACGCTGCTGGGCTATAGATGTACCGGTTTTCTGACTTCCAAGTAGTCCAAATTTTGACTCATCAGGTCATAGTGTTTCCCCAAAAGCTCTGAAAGACAATTGTCTTTAAAATAACTGAGCCATGAATGCTGACCTTTACTGAGGTGAGAGAGGCTTGCAGTTTCTGGATGTTTTCTGTGGATATTTTTGACTTCTTCAGTGAATGTTCGCTGTGCTCTTTAAGGAACTTGAAAGGTCAGACACTTCTTGGAAGGTTCGCTATTGTTCCAAGCCTTTTTCATTTGTGGCTAATGTGCCTCATGGTGAATTCATGGAGTCCCAGAGATTTAGAAATAGTTATACAATCCCTTCACAGCTTTGTGTATTTCAATCACCTTCATCTTTTCTGGGATTATTATTATAATTTTTATTTATTTTTGGAATAGTGTTCTCCCAGCGAGGCTGGCTAGCAAATTTCCTGCCTGGGAAGATTGTTTATTTAAATGGTGATTTGATTGTACAGGGGTGAATTAGGCCGCAGTTTGTCTGGTTTAGCTGTGACTTAATACAGTATTTTATGCAGCTTGATAGATTTTTGAATTTTGTTTTGAAGGGAGAAACTACATTTTCACCCAGGTAATTTTAATAAAATGCAAATTAAAACATACGTTACACGAATTACTCTATTTTCCTTTTATATTAAATTTACTTTGAAGATCAACTAAAAGAAATAGATTCATTATTTATGAGTGGAAGTTGCAAAGTAGGGAGGCAAGTTTATTATTGTGGTGCACCAGTAGGATGTACAAGTTCATGTGAACTACTTTTTGTTTTCTTGTGCTGAATTTTAAGGTGCTTTTTTCCCCCAAAGTGTGTCATTTACTACTGAATCATACTGAACTCACGAAATCAGTCAGCTCCATGTCCATTAACTGAGTTATCTAATCCATTTCTAGACTTCAGACCTGGCAGTTTACAGAATACTAGATTAATATGAAACAATACAGGGAGCTGTGAATATTTGTGGCCCTATGTTGAATACACATTAATTATGACTTACATTAATTAGAAAGGGTTGAGGCGTGAATAAAAATTATGTAATATAGATAACGCAGGACACTTCATGACTTTAGGCACTGAAGAAAGTGTTCATCAAATTTAACAACATGAGGGAGATTTAGCTGAGAGGTGGAAAGAGTAAAGAGTATCTAAAAATCACAGCCCTAAGTGTAAATGTGTTATCTTTGTGCTTTATCTGTTATTCCTCTCTGTGTGCATGCACTTGCACATACGTTCTCTAACTCAAAAGGATCGATGTTTCAGGCTATGGAGATCTGGCTGCTCAGCTTGGCCTAGTTCTCAGAGATTTATTGAGCACTGATCAGCATTTGGCCAGGCTAGGGAAAAAGTCCTTAGGATTGATGTGGAGAGCAGAGGAACTCGCTACTTGTTCAGTTGTCTGTAAAATAATGCAGGAGAGTATTAATATCGACAAGGTGTTTTTATTCCAGCGTACCATCATCTGTTCTTTTTCAGGGTCATTTAACATTGGACCTGAGATTATACTTTAAATATTTATTGAAAATTGTTTATCTTTGTGGGTCTCACACTTTCAGTACGCCAGTGCACAGCAGCGCCAAGGCTGCAAATATATTGACTGCGTTTTTAGATTTATTTAAAACCGTCTTGTAGATTACTGTAATGAACTGTCACAGGATTCTGTAGGGTGTTTCCAAAATAGAAATCTGATTTCCTCACAGCCAATGTATGACTTCCACAATCTCATGTTAATTTTACAAACTGACTTCACATCTTCTTCTTTTCCTTTCGGCTTTTCCCTTCAGGGGTCACCACAGCGAATCAATTTCCTCCATCTAGCCCTGTCCTTTGAATCCTCTTCACTCACACCAACTATCTTCATGTCTTCCCTCATTACATCCATAAACCTCCTCTTTGGTCTTCCTCTAGGTCTCCTGCCTGGCGGTTCAAAACTCAGCATCCTTCTACCAATATATTCACTATCTCTCCTCTGGACATGTCCAAACCATCTCAAACAAACTGACTTCACATATAATGTGAAATACTTTGGCCATGTTTGTATTACTGGCCCTAATCTAAGGTCTAGATTAAGCTTAATTAGGCCATCTTCCACATTGTAGCTGTCACAGAAAATTAAATGCTTCATGTCTTTTTAAATTTGCATTAAGTATGAATGTTCAACTGATCACAATTTAGGCTCATTGTTCCTACGATTAACCCGAAAAAAGAATTAGGCTTTTTTTCATGCCCCCCCCCCTTTTTTTTTTTTTCAAGAAAAAGCACCCTGTCAATAAGATGATTAATATGTTTTTAAGTGGTCGATATTGGACCATTAAATACGTGTAGTATGACTTGGTGTTGTGATTATTAAACCTAACGCAGTGTATCGAATCTGCAACCTGTGTATATTTGTGTGTTGGTGCAAATGGGTGTGTTTTTTTTCTTGCCTTGAGGGACCATTACAGACAGCCTGAATGTTTCACATTGCACATAAAACATAAGGCAATTACTACTAACACTAATGCAGTTTAAACCAATACATGACTTGCTAATCAACTTGTTTGCATACAAATTAAAGTACTTAAAAAGTAATAGTTCTTCACCGCTCAAAGACCATCTCCTTAAACCCATGCAATAATTTCTAAATTGGAAATTGCCTTTTTTCCATCAGGCACTGCATAACTAATGGGCCAACTATTCTTAATAGTCCAGTAGTTACTATGAAAACATGCTCTTTAACAGACTGAAGGGAAAATAGTGGAAATTACAGTGATTTCTGGCAATTGAAATAATTGCAGATTACTTTGCTAATGTTCCTGCAGAATGTCTCTCAGTGTAAACCAGAGATCTGATAAGCTGAAGGCAAAACCCCAGCAGAGTTTCCGATCAAACATGGACACAGTAGAATTATGCTGTTTCATTGTGACGATTATGTATATGACAGCTTTTGTGATGCAGAGAAAAATCAGTGGAATCTGAAAACCAAATTAAATCGCACTTGTTTCATTTGACAGGCAGACGGACGGACGGACAGACACTTTATTAATCCCGAAGGAAATTCAGTGTAACATCAGCTCACAAAAAATACAAATAAATACACATAAATGTCACGGTTGGGCGTGGCAGTGCTGGTGTGTGGCAGCGAGAGGGGTCAGGCTTGTGGGTGGAGCCACGGCTCCACGCCTGTGAGTCCTCTCCACACCTGAGACTCATCCACACACCAGTAGCTGATTTTCAACTTCATTTGGGTTATTGTCATGAGGCTCTTTAAACCAGGGTTTTTTCACAGCCTGTTGCTGGTCCGTTTCTTACAGTCCTCATACATGTCCTGCACCGCTCTAACATACTTCTCTGCCACTCCAGACTTCCTCATACAATACGACAGTTCCTCTCTGGAGCTCCTTCTTTGGCCTTTGCTACCTCTACCTTCACCTTACGCTGCATCTCCCTGTACTCCTGTCTACTCTCCTCAGTCCTCTCAGTGTCCCACTTCTTCTTGGCTAACCTCTTTCTCTGTATACACTCCTGTACCTCCTCATTCCACCACCAAGTCTCCTTATCTACTTTCCTTCCAGATGACACACCAAGTACTCTCCTACCTGTCTCCCTGATCACATTAGCTGTAGTTGTCCAGTCATCTGAAGCACCTCCTGACCACCCAGAACCTGTCTTAACTCCTTCCTAAAAGTCCTGCAACACTCTTCCTTATTCAGCTTCCAACATTTCATCTTCTGCTCTGTCTTTGTCCTCTTCATCTTCCTCACCACCAAAGTCATCCTACACACCACCATCCTATGCTGTTTGGCTACACTCTCACCTACCACTACTTTGCAGTCACTGATCTCCTTCAAACCTGCCCATCATCTCCTCATCACCTCAGTTTCCTGCACCAACATGTCCATTGAAGTCTGCACCAATGACAACTCTCACCCCTAGGTACAATATCTTCTGCATGACTTCATCAAAGTCCTTCCAGAATTTCTCCTTCTCCTCCAGCTCACATTCTACCTGTGGAGCATACCCACTAACAACATTGAACCTCACACCTTCTATTTCTAGCTTCAGACTCATCACTCTATCTGACACTCTTTTTACCTCCAGGACATTCCTAACAAACTCCTCCTTCAAGATAACTCCTACTACATTTCTCTTCTCATCTACACCATGATAGAACAACTTGAACCCTGCTCCTAAACTTCTAGCCTTGCTTCCTTTCCACCTGGTCTCTCCTTTTTTGTTGTGATGTGATAATGGAATGGAAAACAAATATTGAAAATTAAACATTTTTCTTCACTGATTTGTTCCATCCAAATATTAATGGGATTTAACAGTGTATGAATAGATCTAATGTATTTATTAAAATAAGTGTAGTGATGAAAGACTGGGAGCTCAGCAGTTAAGTGTGTATGTGTACATATGTACTGGTAATTATAACAGAAAGGTGTTTTCAAATGTTGAATTTGGCTGGCTGCTATAGCCGAAGTATGATTGTAGATCGAATGTGATATTGTGAAGACAAAAAAATCACATTGTCATCCATTTATTTTGAATGAGGAGTACATTTTTAGTTTCCTTTTTTTCCCCAGGTGAATAAGTTTGGCAGAAATATACCATTTTCATTCCCACCAAGAATGTTATGTGTATGTTATAAAGCTCATAGCCATTTGCCTAGCTTGGTTGACTGTTGATAGGATTACATTTAGTTTTTACATTTAGTTTTATTGTGTATTCACATAACCAAATAGATCTTAAAATTCTTTGCAACTCTGTATTTTTGCTCAATAAGATGGTTTCCAACATTTCTCTCATCGAACTACTGAATCAATTCGAACAAGTCGTTGTGGAGGGGTGGGATTTAGTCAGAAAAGTCAAATAGGAGTGTTATGCAGGAGTGTTTAGCCTTTCCCTCTAAACTGTGACTCTCAAGCTGTTTTCCTCTTTTCTTATTTATTAACTGCTGATCTTTGTTCTGTTTTATGTTGTCTTAATTATAGTCTGACACACAGGAAGAAGGAATTTGCCTGGACCAGGTGGTAACAAGGAGCATGAAGCTTGTACTTGCTGCAGGCTGCTTAGAGCTTGAGAGAGTAAGATGTTGTAGCCAGTGGAAAGTAATCTCCTTACAGCTGAACAAACAAGGAAGCTTGCCATGCTCACCGCCATGATTGGCTAACACCAGTTACATGCTCTAACTATATATTGGATTTTGCTTTGTTAAATATTTTGTCTGGCAGCACAGTAGTGCAGTGGGTTTTGCTCTTGTCTCACAGCAAGATGGTCCTTGGTTCAATTAGGCCTGGGGAATTTCTGTGCAGAGTTTGCGTGTTCTCCCCATGTCTGTTTGGATTCTCTCTGGGTTCTCCGGCTTCCTCCCACCTCCAAAAATATGTACTTCAGGTGAATTGGCTAGCTTCAGATTTCTTGTAGGTGTGACTACGTGTGTGTCTATATGTGGCTCCGCGGTGCACTGGCGTCGCACCCAGAGTGTCCACTGCCTCACGCACCGAGTGGGTTGGGATTGGCCCCAGCACCCCGTGACCCGCAACAGCGGATATAAGCAGCTATAGAAAATGAATGTGACTGAAAACATATTTTATGGGTGGTTTTCTCCAGGTTCCCTATCTTCCTCCTAAAACCAAAAACATGCATCTTAGGTGGATTGGTCACTCCAAACCGCCCACAGGTATGAGTATAACCATGAATGGGTGTCTGCCTTTCTATGTGGCCCTGTGATTAAATGGTTACTTGTCCAGGGTGTACCCAACCTCTGGCCTGTAGTCTGCTGAGATTGGCTCCAGCATTGACCCAAAAATTGAATACGCAGCTGAAGACAAGATGATTGCAATTGTCTCGCCTTCAAGGAGATGAAAGAAATACATGCATTCTTTTCTGTCTCTTGTTGAATTATCTCTGCCTTTATGTCTCACACTTTCTGCCTCTGTGTTTCAACCATTTCCACTGTCTTCAGTCATGGTCTTGAAACCATATTTTTTTTACTGTAAAAGTGTGAGAGCAACCCAGGCAGAGTTCATCCACAATTACAACTGAGTATGACCCACTGTTGGCTGAGTTTGACTTACTGGCTATGTGAACCAGAGTCTGACTCCAGGAATACAGAGACTGGACATCCTGTAGCAATGAGGCATCCACTCCATAGTCCTGAAGCATCCCTGGGGCTGTGCCAATATGGAACTCCTTGACAGCTGCAACGACTTCAGCCCAAGTGATGAGTGGACCTATGTGGAAGTCTTTTGGCTCCTCACAGGAATGCATGCCAAGTGGATTGAGGGAATCGTCACACTGTTCCTTCCACCACCAGACTATTCCCTTGAGGTCAGCCGACCTCAATCCCAAATGGTTTGGACAAAGGGTTGGTTTCCCCTCCTGAAACATCAAAAGGTTAACCAGAATCTCTTCAGGGATAAAGGAATGTTTTTTCTTCAATGGTCCCACTGCCCACTAGATCACCGTGGGCAGTGGGCTCACAGGAGGATTTACCCATGTCCCTGTTTTGGGCTGAGCCTGGCCAGACCCCATGGGTGAAGGTCAGACTACCAGGTGCTCGCCTGGGGACCTTGTCCCCATGCCCCAAGCCCTGGTATCACTCTGGGCTGTGTACACTCATGATATAGAGTACATCCCATCATGGAAGTTATTGCAATTTGTCTGACCCTTTACCTGGAACCTCCGTACAAAGAGAGAGCCTTCCAGGAGGCAAATTACAATTGCGAAATGCCCCAGATGATACAGCTCTTAGGATCATTAGGGTACTCAAACCTGTCCACCAATGTAAGGTGGTGATTGATGCAGGGGAAACGTTTTCTTCCTCCATTATGTAAAGAAATTATGTATATATACAGTATATACCAGACTTCACATCTTCATAAAACAGCTTTCTTATGAGTATCATGTTATTTTTTTCCTCAAGGACTTCACCAGACAGCTATGTTGAGCCAGTTTCTCTGGGAGTTAAACGTATTGTCTGTATTGTCCCTATTTTAGCTGTCTATCAGGATGTGTCTTCGTTAAGGTTACCTTGTTTCTAAATTATCTTTTTTCAATAGAGCCACTGTTTCAAATATTAAAAAGTCTTGAATCACCTGTGTCTCAAACATATTTAAAACCATAGACTTCACATTATGAGAGTGCATGCTTTCACGCACACACACACACACACACACACACACACTGTCGTTATTAGGAGGTAAATACAGTTCATGTAAACACATTAAGAATATATATAGGATTAAGAATAGAAGAACTGAGACAGTAATGTACTCCTCAAATGGAGTTGAGTTATCCATCAAAATCAATGTCTTGACATTCTATTTTAATCAGCAGCCTTCTATGATCTCATGATATTGCCAGCATTAGCAATTCTTAAGAGCTTTCCAGAACGCATGAACTCCAGGGGTCACAGACTCAGCTCTACTACACAAAAGACTCACACAGAAAAAAGGGAGTAAGTAGCCCATTGATAATGCTGAAGTCAGGGCAGAAAGTGTGCTGCTGTTTGAATACACCAAAGAATTACATCAAGCTTTCTCGAGATGAGCGAGTTCACCACTATCTGTATCTGTTCAACCATCTAGATTATCTGTATTCGTATCTGTAGTCAAAATGGGCGGGGCTTAAACAGGAAGCTGATGTGGTTTGACCAGAAATGGGTGGGGCTTAATTAGTGCATTATTTTAAATCTGAAATTAATATGGATTGATCAGAATTTGCTGTATTGTTTATTTTAAAACCATTTACGGAACAGCCTCAAAATTGAGATTCAAATAAATGATTTTGATCACAAAAGTAAGAGCTATTTACAAAACAAGTTGTTTTTGGAGCTGAGTCAGAACATGAATAATTTTAAGTGTATGAGTGAATATTTACAGAACAGCCTCCGAATTGGAGATTCAACGCCTTTGGTCACAACAGTAAAGGAAATATTTACAGAAAGTTTTTTATGAACTCAGAATATGAATATTCTTCAGTGTATAAATGAATATTTACAGAACAGCATCAGAATTTAGATTCAACGCTTTTGATCACAATAGTAAAACTATTTACAGAACACGTTTTTTTATTAACTTAGAATATGAAGTGCATTAATGAATACAACACATGCAATAGGAAATTATGAACTACAGAGTATGCATGAACAAGAATTGTCATACTCAACACAACTTTCTATTTTTTTTGTTTTTTTAATTTTTTTTAATTTTTATGATCAAACTTTTTTCCCCCAAACATTTATCTTCACCACCTAATGTTCTTTCCATGTTTTTTTCCACACAAAGTTAAACAATGTTGATTAAGGTGTGTGAGATTCCTTTTTTTGAATGTCTGTAGATGCTGCAGTGCAAAGTGTGTCAAATGGGGCCAGCTCTGGAGCTTGTCTGACCAGTTTTTCACTGGGTCATCAGTAAGGCGGATTTCCCTATCCTGCCAGGTAGGCCTCCATATCACCTGATGGCAAATGTGTCCTCAGTGGAGTAGCTGACAGGACTGAAGTGCTGCTGGTGCTAGGTGTCTCTTCTATGTTACTTGAAGGTGCAGCCACCCTGTCACAGTGCTCCATCCGATGGAATAGTGTCCTCTTCAGTGCATCCTCATCAACACTGTTTGGGAAACAGCTGGCCTTTACTATCTGGGGTCAAGGAGAGTGGTGAGCAGAAATGTGGAGTTTATAAAGATGGGTTTGAAATGCCAATGTAGTTCTCTGCTCAGATTGGCTGCAAGTTTCCTTGCTGCGGCTCCTAACGTTTCCCTGGACTCAGCCCCTCCATGGCATCCTGATCATCATCACCAGCAATGGCATGATCAGAGTCATCCTTAGATTCCTCAACACCTGCACAAGCCCCCAAATGCAGTAACCTGATGATGGAGGACGAGCCATGCAGTAGTGGGATGATCTCAGAGATGGAGGCACTGGTTTGAGAGCGCCCGTGTGACCTCCTCAGAAGGACAGTGAGCATGTCTGATGCCAACCTCCACTCATTTGGGTCGATGACTGTTGGCGCTCTACCCATGTTACCACTCCTGTGTCATAATCTGCACAGCCCTGCGCTATGCTCCACCAGCCGCTGGAGCATGTAGAACATATAGTTCCACCTTGTTTTTAGATAGAGAGGTGGAAGAGGTGGAGGAGGAGGAGGTAGCTGATACAGCGCACTTTCTCATGTGATGAACATATAGATTGTTATGTAGTGATGTTGTATTGTAATGTTTTGGATCTCTACCTCTGCTTATTTTGGACTTGCAAACTTTACACACGGCTTAGGAAGGAAATTTTTCACAGTGAAAGAGTCCCATACTGCAGAGGTCCTTTTGGAGAAAGACCTCCATCACCAGATGCAATATTGGTGTCAGTGGGGGCAAGGTGGGTGCTACCACTACTGCTATTGCGAGTGATATTGCCTGGTTCAGTGTCAGCGGAAGTACCCTTTGTATTGTTCATTGTATAAGAGAGAAAGAGCAAGAGAGGGGGCACGTTTGTGTGTGTGTGTGTGTTTGTGTTTGTGTGTGCGCACACGCACTATGTCTCAGTTAAAATATTTATACAGTATAGAAATTTTTAATTTGAACAGAGTTGAGAACAAATACCAGTAGGTAAATAATAAAATAATAAAACAACTGGAGTGGAGGCGGTGGTTAAATACACCGTGTGCGTGCGACAACAACAACAACAACAACAAAAAATAAACAAGTTTACTAAGTAACCATACACCGAAATAGAGGCAAGCTGAAGAAAATCTAAGAACAACCTGAGCAATGGTGAAGCCACGTACTGGCAGAGATGGGACAGCAACAAGCTCCGCTCTGGATGCAGTCTCTGTAGGGAAGGGCGGGAAGTATGTGTAACTGGCCAATCACAGAGCGTGAAAACAGGAGGATTTTCTTTCAGTCCTGGCGGGCACGAGTATTAATGGTTTTACTCGAATCCTACTCGTACTCGTCAAAAATGCGTTATCCATACTGGGTACTCGTATGAAACGAGTACCCAGCTCAACCTTAACGCTTACCCTGAGCTACAAAAAACAAGAATGCATTATGTGTACATTTAAGTTGTAATATATAGAATTGCATATTATGAAACCGACCAAGTGCTAGCTGACGAGGGTCATGTGTTGAAATGACACACAGGTCACATACAGTGTAGGTTACCTTCAGCATGTACAACACACAAAGTATTGTAACTGAATGACAGTGATATAGCAGCGAAAGCTGCTTTGCTATTCATGACAATCCCTCCGTTGTGGATATACTTGTGTTCAACTGTATTCAAAAGTACTCATATGATGATGGTTTGGCATAAAATTGCACATGAGAAAATTGTGAGAGTGGCATTAATCAATATTATGATAATGCAGTCAAGTTTGAATCCATAACAAATGGTTTAATGGTGAAGGGGTCACCAATAGCGATGAATCCAAGGAAATCACTGGCCAAAATAATTTCTTTTTTTGTTATTTCTTGTACATGAATTTAACGTCATATAAATAGTATGTAAGCTAAGTGGAGCTGTATCATTTTACATTCTTGGTGTGTCTATACAGAAAAACACATGAGATATACAGTATTTCCTGCTTATGTGATAGTTATCAACTTCAGCACCATTTATTACTATCTCAGCTATTATTACGGACCACAAATGAGAGCTAAACAGTCATGTTGCTGACATTTGGTCAGATCTAAGAGGAAATTATCAGCAATGGAGGAAAGATCCATTCCTAGTGCAGCTATTTCTGTCAGTGGGAAATTTTCTTTTTCCATGTGACCTTTAAGGATGAAGCTGAATGTATGTTTCTATTCAGTTACTGGACATATTCAACACAGTCATGTAAAGCAGTTAAGAGGGTGACATTTGAGTGAATTACAGATGAATTGTAAGTCAGAGAGAGTATGTTAGAAGACAGTAATGGTCTTCTAACATACACATATATATATATATATGTATACAGTATATATATATATATACAGTATATATATACACAGTATATATATACAGTATATATATACAGTGTATATATATATATATATATATATATATATATATATATATATATATATATATATATATATATATATACACTGTATATATAGAGGTTGCAAATGGCCATAGTGAATCCTTTCTTCCAGAAGAGGCAGGAACATAGGGTGACCTATAAGAGTGGAGATAGGAGCAGATAGTAGGGCTCGGAATTACAACAATTTTGGTCGCATATGCGCCCAAATTTTTATCAGTGCAACTATTAAATATATTTGGGAGCACCGGTGCGACTTGGGAAAAATATCTGGTGCTCCTTTTTTCCCCCTCTTCTCTCTCGCTCTTTCTCTCTCTATATAGAGCAGGGGTCACCAAATGGCGGACCGCGGTCCAGATCGTTCTGTATGGACCCGTGACCACTCCATGATAAATTCACGAGAGTAGATTTTCTTGGAGCATTTTTACTTGCAGTTTGCGGATTCAGACGGCGGGTACTGCTCCTCCAGTTAATACGGTAATAGCGCCAGTCAGTTCAGCCAATCAGATCGTTTGTCTACCCTGCGCTACCGCTGTGGGTTTACCGCTACAGCGGAGCACAGAAGAAGGGAGACAGCTTAGCTCAAAACGAAGGGAGGTTAACCAGGAAAACCGCTGGTTAACAATGTTTAGTCCTCCGTCAGGCAGTTCAAAACCAAACACACATTCCTCCTCTCCTCCTGTACAGCCTTGAAGGATTTTTTAATGTGTCATGCTAAACTGGAATCCTATAAATTGAATGTTGAATAACAAAATAATAAAAGAGTAACACAGGCAAAACAGGGCAAGTTGACTAATCTCAATTTTGCCAACTTCATTTAGGCAATGTCAGACAACTTGCTGACATTTGCCTCCATACCTAGTTGTGTCATGTCTCCAGACTATTAAGGGTTCTATTTCATTTTGCTGGGTTTTGTTTATTCTAACATGTCTTTTCAGATCCTGCCTTACTTCAGTTCACTAGTAATCAGCTCATTCCCTTCACCTGCCTTCTCTCCACATACAGTACCTGCAGCCACTGTCCAATCTGCCTCCAGCCTTCATATATCCGGTTCAGCCCTCGGCTCTCTGCTAGATTGTTTAGTGTTTTCTCTGACTCTCCAGCCTGTGCATCCTGCCTGTCTTTGACCTTGTTCTGATCCTGCCTGTTCCCCGGACCCTGCCTGTTGCCAACCTCTCGTCTGATCTGTTTGATTACTCAGTGCTTGATCCTGCCTGGTTTCTGGATTCTGCCTATACGCCTGTCATTTTTCTGATTCATCGGCCTGGTGGACTGATTACCTGATACCTTAACCCTGCATGTTCGATTAAACCCTTGAGACTTGATCCGACTGCCACTCTGTAATATATCTTCTAAGCTATGATTCAAAGAGTACTTGTGTTATTCATGTGTCAGTACAAACTAAGATATAAACAGTACATACGTCGCAGCTAATTACCGCCAACCTTAACTGCTTAAATGTTTTAAACAGCCATTTTTCACACAGAAAAAATGTTTCATCTTTTTGTAAAGCCTCAAAACAAAAAATATAAGCATTCGTTTCACTTCAAGGGCTGTCACACACAAAATATAGCATGTTCTCATTAAAAGTATACTGTCTAAATTATGTGATAATTGTGTGGAATTGCCCTGCCACTGCTGTGTGTGTGAACTTTCACACTGATAGAGCTCATTAGAATGAAAGTGAATAGGAGGGGTGGTGGATGAAGGTGGGAAGGGTCCACAATGAGAAGCTTGACTCATCTTTCAGGAAACCCTGACAACACAATCTCTCAGACCCAATCCCTCTCCCCCAATTCCATTACCCAAGCAGTGATAAACTTTCCCAATGACACCAAGCACCATTGCGTCGGCAAAAGATGTGGACAGAAACATAAATTCAATGTACTAGTGTAGTATGGTGTCTAATTGCTAATTGGTGTAATACCACATTACAAACAATGGGTACCAACAACTTACTGATGTTTGTGTGTGTGTGTGTGTGTGTGGGTGCGTGTGTGTTTATGTGTGTGAACACAAGATTGAGTGTGGAGGAAGTGGGGAAGCCAATTTATTTATCTAGACTGATCCATGATATTGGAGAACCTTGTCCAGGTTGGGTTTCACAGAAGAGGCTTTGTGTGTGTGTGTGTGTGTGTGTGTGTGTGTGTGTGTGTGTGTGTGTGTGTGTGTGTGTGTGTGTGTGTGTGTGTGTGTGTGTGTGTGTGTGTGTGTGTGTGTGTGTGTGTGTGTGTGTGTGTGTGTGTGTGTGTGTGTGTGTGTGTCCAGTTAGTGCTGTTTTTGTTATCCATTGGGATCTTTTCTCAGCATGTCCAGTACATTTCTGTATCTTTTTTTTGATGGTCTCCATACATTCTTGTTTGCTTTTGCTGTACAGGTCCTCATTTAATAGCATGTTTTTACCAGAAGACAAGTAGAATTCTTTGGTATAAACAGTTGACAGATTGTGACAATCTTTTTCATTCTCCACTATTGTGAGCCATACAGCAGAGTTGCTGGACACAGTTTTGGCAAAAGTAAAGTTTTGTTTTTGTAGAATACTGATATGACTTCCATATGTTATCCAGTATGTAAAATGCATTTCTAGCTTTTTTGAGATGATTATTTACATCTTTTACTGCACCCTGACAGTACTACTCAAATATGTAAGAGCCATGCTTTCTCCATCAACCTGGATTTAGGAAAAACTTGTAATGCTCAAGGTCATCTCCTTAGTTTTCTTTTGGATTGTCTTCAAACCAGTCGTTTTTGTAAATACATTATAATTTCACACTTGGTTGGCTGTTCAGGAATGATGTCCAACAACAGGTGTACTTGGCATTTTGGAGGTTTGCTTGTACTACTGCTGTTGGTCTATCGAGTACTTCACCAAAGAGCTATGCCCTTCTAATTTTTTTATATGTTTATATATTCATTCATTCATTCACGTTCCTCGCGAGAGACGCCGACACCAGTTCTGGGTCGGACTGGGATGCGCTGCCTGCTGGTGGGAGAACTCTGTGATGGGTGCACTTGGTTTATAATACCAATACATTTTGTGACCGGTTGAAAATGTCCCTCCTGAGCCACCAGAGTTTGGTAGCAGTCAGCTCCTCCTTGGTATAAGGTGTTACCTTGCTTCCTTTCTGGCTTAGGAGTTGATTGCTACACATGCTGCTGTAAGTTGTCTTCTGTTTTTATGTTCATGTACTTTGTATGTGTTCTTAGATTTCTTTGTCACATGTTCGGTTTTGTTCAGTGGATTCCCTCATGCTCACACAAGTGGATTAAAAAAAGCATAATATGGGACTTTTAATTTCCCTTTCAGAATTGCCAACACAAAACACTAATCAGTAGACACACCTACTCCTCGCTTAACCCTGACATCAGACAGTGAGCGTCTCCACGTTCCATTAATCATCATGTGATCTATCTGGTTCTTATCTCTGCCATTAGGTGAATACCAGGCCAATTTTGTGGAAATAGGGTACCTCCAATTTCAGGGTCATAGCTGACCAGTCTTTCTCCATTCTCATTCATAACTACATAACCATGTTACCCCACATCCTTATCATTGCCAGCATTGCAGTATCTCTTCCAAGTTCATGTCCCTCGTCACTCAGGTCCATAGCATTGGGTCTTTTTAAGCTCAGTTTGCAATTGCTCATGACATGCATCTTTACGTTCTTTGTCACAATCATTTGTCGTGGGTGTATAATGTTGTGTTGATCTGTGTCTCTTTCAGTCTGATCTCCATGAATCTGACTGTTTTCTATTCTATCAGACTTCTCTCTACACCTTTCTGTAGATTAATGGTGACGATCGTCTTTGCTTAAGTACAGCGCCTGTGCTAGTTCTGAGATCCTCTGATCCTGTCCATCTGCTTTCACTGACTTCTAATTTATGCAAGTTGTATTTTGGCTGTTACTTGTGCAAGCTTTCCAGTCTCAGACATTAATGGCATGTTCCAAAAATCTATTTTTTATTTGGCATGAAGAACTTTCACCTTCCTCTCAGAACAACTGGCCCTCTTATTCCACCTGGCATCAGCAGTCACAGTCAAAAAGTCCAGCAATGAAATCCATGTTATGGTCATAGCAGACGACTGGAATTATTGGCTGCATAGCTAGGGAGGTCAAAAAAAAGATTTAAAACTGCTCTCAAATTTATATGGAGAGTTATATTCACAGCCTCAGCCAATCCAGTGCTTTCTCTCTTAAGTCACTTGACAGTCACATAATTTATTTTTGCAGGCTTAGAAGAAGTGAGGGACCTTTGTCTAGAAATTCAATTGCACTGAAGCAAAAAAACATGGCATCTATCCAGATCACTGTTGAATACCTCTGGATCTGGAATATGAGAGTCTCTGCTACCATGATAAGGAGCAGGTGTGCTTGGACAAGGTGTGTTCAGACGCACCAGGCAGCTGATGACATTTCTGCTGTGGAAAAGGTTGGTAGTGTTCTCATACAACGCCGTTGGTGTTGGTTGATGACTGCGTGTTGGCATCTTCAGGGTTTATCCTGGGCAGTTCATTCTTTTATGCCAAGAATGAAAACTGAGCTCACAATGTAGATACTGAAAGCATCTGTGTATTAACAGGATCAAAAACAGAGGGATGTTTGGAGCAGAAGACCTGGGGCTTGAGACAAAGAGCCGGGTGCAGCTGGGCAGAGCAGGAGGCAACAGTTGGCTGAAAAACAGAGGTGAACAACTTTGAGGCTGACGATCCATGAACAAACAACACAGTCCGCCCTCGCGCATTCGCGCATCAACGCTCGCGACTTCATTTCATCGTGGATTTTTGGTAGGTAGTCATGTGATACCGCACGCATATTCTATTGGCTGACGGCATCCGAAAGTGCGATACGTTCCGTGAATCTCGGACTTGTGCTTTAAACAGTCGATAAGATGGTGGGAGACGGTAATACAGATAGAAAGTGGTACATTTAATAAATTAAACAGATATTTAAAATACAATTTATTTCTTTTTTTAAACTAAAGATTTAAAGACTTCTTAATTGTCCTGTGTTCCAATTTTATTAGTGAATTAAATCTTTAGCTCTGCAGTGCTTCCACCAATTCCTTTGTTTGGGAGACATCTACGGTCTCTTTGGTTACCATGAAGCAACCCCTTAGTGGAATGTTTGTCTTGACTCCCTGCAGTCAAAGAGACCTCTCACTTCTAATTTCTCCCCAATTTTAAACATTTAATCAGGCAAACTAAAAAAAAAAAAAAAATCTTGCACATTTGTTCAACTTGAACTAATATTTTACAAGATCATTTTTAAATATGGACCTGCCTTTCATCTTGATAAATCTTCCTGGATGACGGTACTTCCTGTGGAGCCAAAATTGTGTGTGGTTCAAGTGAGGCAAATGAAAGTGCTGTTTAAAAGTAACACTGTGTGATATGTTATTCACTCAGCAGGACACAATAGCTGTTGTCAGAATGTGTTTCTGGGTTCAACACAGTCCTTATCATTTAAATGTCAGGAAGAGAAAGAGAGAGACTATTAAAGTAGACAACAACTTATTCAGAAAACTCCAACTCCCACTGGATTCAACTCTCTTCATCTCCAACTCTAATTATGGAAAGATATGTCACACTGTGTTTGCGATTGGAAATTGAGTCTCTGAGTCAATTCTCATCACTCTCCCATAGCTGATCGACATCAGAATGGGAAGGTCTCGTCTGATGCGTGCTTATTTACTGCATCACTCAATTAACACCCTACCTACACATTCTCTGGTCTAAATACTAGTATTCATATTGTGTGTACCTCTCCCTTCTTTCTACTTATCTTCTTTGTGTTACACCTACTTATGTTGTTTTAAACTATCACAAAGAACACTTTACCTGTTTCAGTAACTGTGTTATACTCCAATGGAGAACTTCTTTTTTTAAAAAAGAAATCAAATCACTGTCCTTATCTTTTCAACAGGTAATGGCACCCTGTGCAACGCACGGCCACAAAATCACAGAAAATAGCTAATGAAGAACGGTTACTCATTGGCTTGTAGTAGCTTAACTGCTTGACAGCTGCCCAGAAGTTCAGTTCAGTATCAAAGTACTTTCAAAAAACAAATAGAACATCATTACACTGCTCTATAAATTATTGACCTCACACAAGATGGAGATGGAGGCAGGAAGCCTCTGAAGGAACATTTGTCCTTGAAACTCAGAAATTGTCTTATTTACATTTATTTTTAGCTGCCATCACTAAACCTACATTCAGGCATCCCTTGAGTTTCACATTCAGGAGGTTGAGGGAAACTATTTTTTCAATCGCCTGCTGAAAATGAATTGTTAGTGTCAGCTGCTCTATGAAGATGGATAATGTATTAGAGAGCTGAGATATGTTGAGTTTTTATTGTGGTTAATGAGTATGGGAGCAAATACTTACGTTAAAGAAATGCACATCACCGGTAAACCCTGCTGCTAGCAAATACATCCCTCAGTGGAAAAAAATGTAACAAGAGATTTAAAGAGTCTTTTAATACTTCAGATTCCTGGCAGTATGACAGCCCTACATTACTGTACTATTATTCTCCGAAGAAGGCATTCATGTTTTACAGACACTCTATGAACACTGCCAGCTCTAGTCCAGATAAACTGTGAGATAACCCGGCTTTCTGTGAGTTAATCGACTTCTGCAATGATGCCATTGATTTGAATACCATCAATAAAGCATTCGAGGGGAAAGTACATCTCCACCAGTAACCACCAACATTTACACAAAGAGGGTGGAAAATATACATCTCTGAGATGGAAAAGCAAAGACACAGACAGATCGACTCTTTTTATAAAGACTATACTTTTTAATGACTGAGTCTGACTCACACATCATTTTAGATTGTCACAGTAATTTTTGAGGTTTTTGAATTCTTTTAAAGCTATGAAAAAGCTTGCTAGAGAAATTGGCTTATTTGTCAGGTGTGTAGATGAAGATAGACTTACCAGTCTGCTGACAATTCTCTTGTCTGCGTTTTTCTCTGTGGACACTCTGCCCTTTACCAAACTCGTGACTGGTGGTCCTGCTTTGTGTTGTGTGTGGTTGTTTGAATGGCAGTTTTGCACTTGCTTAGATGGATGAAAAATGCATAGCCAATTATAATTACTTTTCCCTGTCTCATGGTTTGCCTGTTATAATGCTGGATGCTGGCCCTGGACCAAAGCAAGGATTATCTTCTTTAGGGCTGACCTCGCCAATTTACCGTCTCTAATTTTCCTTGTGTGCTGTTGTAACCGGCCCTGTATGGGTGGTGGATGGTGAGTGACAGAAACGGCCTGTAATTGAAAGGGAATGGAGAGAGCTGACTGCTTGTTTGTTGTCAGAGAGCAAGAATGAAGTGAGAGGGATCAGAGGGGGTATCGAGTAAGGAGACAACAGACTCCTTTGGTACCCCATATCTCTAAGAGGTCAACTTGGGTAGAAAAAGTCAAGATGTGATTAGAAGCTGAAGCTTATATAGTTTGTCTTAGAAAAAGCTTTCATCCGGGAAAAAACATGATTCATATAGAGATCCACTACTCTGCTCTGCATTCTCTTTTCGACATAGACATTGTGCAGCACTATCACAATAAAAATCTTTTACATGATATTTTACACTGAAAAAACACCCCACCATTACACTTTTATTTTTTCATATTTTGCATGGATACAAGTTAATTTTTATACCATTTCACAAAATGCTGATTTAAGGCAACTCTGGCCGATCATATTCTCTATAATACACTATCGAGTGATGTACAGTAGACTAGCTTGGACTATAGTGGACAAGACTAGGGGTAAAGATATTTTACACATCATTTGAATGTGTATGTGGATCACTCAGCCACTTGAAATCCAAAATACTTTTGTTGAAAAAATGATTCAGTGAACTCCTATATATAACCATGGATGTAGCTTGAAGAAAAATCTGTTGTTTCCCTGCAGTGTTTAATAGAGGTATTGCATCTGTGTTTTGCATATTTCAGTTAGATAGCTGCGTGATGCCAGACTTAATTAATATAAATGTTATAGCTTGTGAACTATTAAATAGCATAAACTACAGTATTTTCCGCACTATAAGGCGCACTGGATTGCTCATTGGCTTTAAAAAGAGCCAATGAGCAGACAGAACAACCGTGACTTCAAAGAAAAAGAATGCTGCAAAATAAAAGTTTTTATGCTAATAATACCATTTTATCTTGTTTTTATCTACCGCACCTTAAATGCTGGTCAGGGTGACTGTTCCCTTATGAGATTAGATGGCAATTACAATTCTAGCACAAGCCTATATTTTCTACTGGGATAAAATCAAGGACCTTGTTGCTGTGTGGCAACAGTTCTACCCACTCCGCCAACATAATACTGTACATCCAATATGGGGGGGATAATATAAATTTTAGGGGAGTTCAGTCCCCAAATAAAGGTTTAAAGCCATTTATGATGTCAATTAGTGTAACACTCAACATGATAAAATAAAATGTATATTTCTATGCACAAAGTTGTATGCCCGCTTAATGCAATCACACCAAATCACCAAACCAAGCAGGTATGTCTTCATCACAATGTCATTTCCTACTCTGCAAAGGTATTAAATAGTATTAAATAGCATTATTTCATGCACACACACTAAGGCCGTTGTGCTGGAAGACAGCGGCTGACATGTCTTTGCACTGCTTATCTATTTAAAGCTCTTGGCTGTTGGAAAAACTTTATAGCTATGTTAATTCTTGACCCAGAAGCTCATATCAAGGAAAGGAAATGAGGTCTTAAAATTTGATGAAGACTTCAACTCCAACTCTATTTAATCACTGAAAAGGCTTTGTGTGCGACGGACACCCCCATCTCATCAAACCAGTGCAGACACACAAACAAAACGACAAAAAATAAAGGAATTAGTCTTTGAATATACTAGCAAAATGCAGGCTACGATATGAATAAAATATTTCATCCCCTGGCCATGAATTTTGAGCAATTTACATGGGCAAATTACCTCCTTCTAATAAAAACTTAAATAAGGAGTCAAGGAGAGAGGGAGGAGAGAGACAGAAGCTGGATTTAAACCACTGTTGCAGTAATGATAGTGTTTGCCTGTGGCCAAACACATACAGAGAGAGTTTGGATGCAGCAAAGAGAGGATAATAGCACAGAGAATTATTAGACAGATCCCTGCAAACTGTGTTTGAGTCCATTTTTTACCCTTATTACACACTGCAAGGGAGTGGGAACTGGTGGGAGGGGAGGGAGGCTGAGTGATTTAAACAATACAGCATTACAGGCATTAAATGGTGACAGTAATTACTCATACCATTCAAACTGAGGCATTAAGGCAGAAAACAAGCTGTTCTCCCACTTTTTTCATTTCCTCCCCCCTCTTTTTTGGCTTCCTCCTTTTCACCTTCTGCCTCCATCTGTCTTCTTTACATCGCCCTTACCCATCTCTCCCCATTCCTTCCTCCCTTCTCCCTCATGCCGTATTTCCCCTTGTTTTCCTGTGCTTCTCTCTCCTCTCATTTTTTTCTCTCCATCTTCTTCCCTTACTTATAAAGGCTTTTTGAGTCTCCCTGGGTAATAAGGATCAGTGTTGTTTTATACATGAATTGGTGAGGGGGCTTGGTGGGGCAGAATCAATAAGAGCCATTACCTCTTCTCTCTAATGATACAGCCTCCGTCTTCTCTCTTCTCAGTGTCTCAGCTCATTTCAACCAACTATCTGATATCTGATGGGAGGAAGTTATGAATTATCAAATCCCAAGGGCAATGTGCTGCACCGCCAATTACCCTGGTGAAAAATGACCCTTTCTTGGACGTACACGTGTGTGCTTCCTTGCAGATGTGTTTGTGGAGTGGATGCTTGACATGGACAAGCCAGTGTCAAGCCGTGTTTATGGAGGTTGTGTAGATGATACAAGGTCTTACATAATAAATGCAAGAGTAAGCATTTTCCTAATGGTGCTGAAGAGTGTTGCATGATAATCGCTAACAAACAAGAGAAATTACATCAAATCAAAGCAGCAAAGACTTGCATTGATACACTAATGCTGAAGTCACTTATATGTATGTCAAAAGAAGATGACATGATCATCCTTATCCCCAACCACCTGATGATTCTTCACTGTCAGTAGAATGTTAGTGGTACTGTTCGGTAGGTGAAGCTCGCAGTCACATGGTTACCCGTCCACACACAGTCGACAAAATGAAGGCCATGCATATGGGTGTCCGAAAAGAAATGGTTAATCCATCTGAGGAGCTGTAGAGACCGGAGATTTCTCCTCATATTCCCCTCAAATTCACTTGGTATATTTTCAAATTTGGCTTTTGTTTTTCACTATGCAGCAAGTATGAGAGCACCACAATAAATCAGACAGCATTGCCATTGTTACCCTTACTGACCGAATCTTAATATAAGTTATGCTTGGATATCCAACTATGTGCGAAGGTGACTGATACATGCTCTGGGACAAAGCAGTGGGATAAAGCTATATAGTGTTGTGTTCTGTAATCTTGACAACCTCCAAGTCGAGGTAAAGTATGTAAATGCGATTAGCATTAATTGACATGCCTTTTAATTTTGTGTCCCTGGTGCAGAGGAATGTTGGCCGCCTGTTTGGTGGTGAAATTATGCTCATTGAAAAAAAAAAGGGAGGAAATTGTCTTTAGAGGCTACTAGGCTGGTTTTATTGTTTTATTTTTTATCATAAGAATTGTTTCACATTATGTATTTTAAAACAAAGAAAATAAAAACACTCCCACTGCTTTTGGAATTCTTTATCTTTCTAAGGTAAGATATTGTTAATTTCCTCTCAGCGCTTTACACGCTATGCTTTTTGTCCTCATTTAAGCACTGAAGTGTTGAGTAGTCTTGCTGATATGTCTTTTATCACATCTTTGTTTAACAGAGTTGTATCACTTTTCTCTGTGTCCAACACACACTCCCATACACAAAATAAAATTATGAGCAGTCTCAAGTGTATTTTTTGTGCCCATTTAGCCAGATCTATGTTGGGAAGTGCTTCGTACTGACACATAGCACTTTGAGCTCTGATTGAGTTACACCGATGGGAACATCAATTACAGATCCTGGTAACAAACACAATTTTCAAGTATGGACCTCATATAAAGGTTTGCAGTACAGTACCCTGTCGGCCTACAAGTATAAGAGTGTGGTCTGAAGATAAAGTACATTTGTTGTAAAGAAAAATACATCTTTTATATTTATCTTGACGTAAATAGTGGGAGTTTTATTTGAAAGACGGTGGCAACATGGAAATTGTGCTCAAGAAGCTTCTGGGATAAACATTCCTGGGTTACTAAAGTGCTTTTTGTTCCACTTTGATTTTTTGTAATATTTAATACAAATTAAATTTGGATTTCTTTTTTTTTTGCATTTTGTTTTTACTTAACGTCCAGGTCAGTTGAGGTAGATTAGAGACAGACACAAGATGAGGGTGTTTGTTTTTCCAGTGAAAGTTTATTTAATGGACAGAATCCGTATCTGTCCATTCAGATACTGGGATACGGTATCTTAAATAGCTTTTCACCGCCCATTTTGTATTATTCTTTCAGGAAATATAACAATATAAAAAAGGCAAATAAATCATCCAAATCATTATGCTCAATATTTTTTCTTTTAAAACATGTGCGGTCATGTGTCTAAAGCTCTTAGGTTTTAGTGTATCCATGTTTGTCTCATGTACACTCGCTACACATACTGTATATTCATGCACATTTGACTGAACAATGAGCTTCACTGATCAAGATATGTGGTAAACAGTGAGGAACAAAAAATGGGAAAACTGGATGTTATCAAGATATATTTGTAAGGCAATTAAAATGGTTTTACAAACATTTTTTACATTTCTATAAAAACTGACATTTCTTTGTTTACAACAAATCTCCTTGCAGCAACTTTATGCTGACATCTGCACATGGTTTAGATTGTATTGTCACTGTGACCTGCAGCTGCATCAGCTGGCAAAACAGTGGTACTTTTTGGTAGGTGTCGTATTTTTGTTATTGTCTGTGTTCACGAGTGAATTGGATCTCTGCACTCTCTGTAATTACTGCATCTCTCAGATGCCTTCTGTAATTACTTGGAAAACATGGTTTTATTACATGAAATTCATCTGTGTGTGTGTGTGTGTGTGTGTGTGTGTGTGTGTGTGTGTGTGTGTGTGTGTGTGTGTGTGTGTGTGTGTGTGTGTGTGTGTGTGTGTGTGTGTGTGTGTGTGTGTGTGTGTGTGTATGGCTGCCACCCAATGTTGTTCCTACTACATGTTGCCTTTGGAGATACATGCCAGCAAGACATGCCAAAGCTAATGGCTGTAGCCCAAGATGAGAAGCAAAAAGAAAAATAAGGAAGAAAAGAGGCTGATTCCTGAGCCAGAGCTCATGAATTTGTTTACTTTGAGTAAAACATAGTTTTGGAATGAGACAAATAAGTTGCAGGGTGTCTTGATTTTGTTTATGAATTTCTTCTGCTCAACATTAACCAGAAATGATTGAAATACACAAATGAACCACCATGTTAGGCACAGCACAGCATGCCTTAAAATGTTGTTTCTATAAATTTGTGATCAAGGTTATGACTCGGGTTACAAAAAAAAAAAAGTTCAACAATTCAAACAATTTGTTCGCAAATTGTTTTTCTGCTTCAAATATCAACAACATCTAAGATTGACATAGTGAATATGTAATCTAAGAAGTGATAAATTGGTTAAAGTTTCCTGGAAAGAAGTTTTAAGAATTTAGGTTTGCTGATTCAATAGAAATGATTCGGATACACTTAATGTGCCCTAACTGTGATGTGGGCTTAATTAACATAGCTTGTCTCAGCAGAATCTACAGCGAAGGCATTCAGAGTACAGTAGGGCAGATCACTTTCAAGTCTGACATCAGAGCCTTTGACTTTCTGCAGAATAGACAAAACTACTTTTGACTGGTTCTAATCCAAGACAATTTGGGAAGAAAAATTGGCAGTTGAACAAAATGAGAAATGCTCTTCTTTTGCGTCAAGTGCCCTTCAGCAAAACACACACCCTGCAACCATTCAGGAAGAGCAGACCAACAGCTTGAATGTAATACCGTGCAGTGAGACAAACCAGAAAGTTAATCAAAGGCAGATGAGCCAAAACAGAAAAGAACTGCTTGTGGTTATAAGAGAACCTCAGTCATAAACGTAGAAACGGCACACATCACAGGACACACAGCTCTTACATAAGATGTCACAATTTATAAAGGTATATAAGACATAACGAGAGGAAAATAAAGTCATTTTAGATATGAAATGGTTTGCAATCACACTATATTTCATAATAAACACATAGTACATCGTCATGGAACTACAAAATATGTCCACTCATTGCTTCAGACTAAGTCATGTCCAGACACATTAATTTGCAGTCGATCATCTCAGTTAAAACTACTTCCTTATTTGGCACACAGAAAAATTTGAAATTTATTTTGAAAAAACTCCTGCAACACACACCAGGAAAAACCTAGACCAAAATTTTTGACTTGCAGCCTTTATCAGGGTCATCCCCAACACTACAAATACTGCTGAAGATTTTAGCTCTCCATGCCCCTTGGTCGTAGGTGAAATTGAGCAGAAAGCCATATACAGCTTCTAAATATTATTTTTTTTAAATGTGCTGTTATTTCTGTTTTTTCCAAATTCTTATTTAAAACATTTACTGCCTCACAGTCTGATGACTTTTTGTTTGTTGGGAATATTTCCTCTCCTAGAGCTCTTCTTTATTTTCACTTCTTCATTGTAAGTCACCTGTGCCATCGTCACATAAATATCTAATCTTTTTTACTTCGTCTTTACGAAAAATTATGATACGTCTCTATCTTGACTGCTCTGTAGCATACTGTTGGTGTAATATATCAAATAAGATGATACTCTAAGAGTCTATTTGATCATGTCCAGCTGCACAAAGAAGCACATCTTAGTGATAAACCGATATCTCATGGAGAAGGATCAGCTCAGGGGACGCTCCCACTGTACACGCGCAGAGAGGGAAAACACGCCCTCTTGTGGGCAATCTTGAAAAAACCTGAATAGAAAAAGAGGCGTGAATATTACTATACACACACACACACACATACACACACACACACACACACACACACACACACACACACACACAGTCATAAATAATTGGTCCATGGGGAGGGGTGCTGGTGTTCGGGGTTCCTCCGTTAGGATAAAACTTTGGGAGCGCCTTTCAGTTCTAATTGACAGCGGCGATTTGCGGCACCGTCAGCTGGCGGACTCCCCCAAAAAGACTTAACAACAGAGGAAAACATAAAACCACCATTGCCCCTTGGCTCTTCAAGACATCCTGTGTCGCCCTAAAGAATTCAAATCTTAGTCCACAGCGAATAAAAGACGGGACGAGGATGGAGAGGGTGGGGAGAAGAGGGTGATGTTGGTCTTTTGACAACCTGTTAAGTCTGGATCTGTGAGGCTTGAGCGCTTACCGGTATGTGTAAGCCTCTGTCCCCCCTCCCCTCGCCTATCTGCAGCCCTCTCTCTCCCTTCACAGACAGGGGCGGTCGTTCTCAGTCAGCGCACATACTCCGCTTGGCCAGTATGACTGGGAGTCCACAGACACAGGGCTGATTCAAAGAGAGGAGGGGAGCTCATGGATGAGGGGCTCCTGGAGTCTCACAGATCAGAGGCACAGAGACAGTAAAGTGAACCATTCCACTGCGTATTATCAGTGGCACGGATAAGGTACAAAAAAACAGGACGGGGTTCACAGCATTATTTTTGCCAAACTATCCATGCATGAGTTTTTCCAAAAGGAACGTGGTTTTATTTTTATTTATTTTTTACCTTTGGGAAGAAAGACTCTTTTGTGGAACCGTGTGGCGTTAAGATTCCGCTATCAGCTCCTCTGTGCGCAAAATAAAAGTTTAAGGAAGTAATTTGAAAGGTCTCGGAGCCTAGAAAAGTCTTCACTGCACTCTGTGGAACTGTCTAACTGGAGGAAGATATAAAACTTTAACGAATTTGTGGGGAGAAAAACTGGTTGGGCTCACGGAGAGCGAAGGAATCCTCTTGGCGAAGCCGCGAACAGTGTTCGCTGCTCCGGTTATCAGACTGAGTCAAAGGAAGGCGCCTCGGAGACAAGGTAGAGACAACCGGTACAACATGGATGCATTGACACCACCTCTGTGTGTGTGTGCATATATTATATATATATATATATATATATATATATATATATAATTTTTAAATATTTTTTTCCTGGACTGTGTGAGTCTCTGTAATGGCTCTTCGGTGTTTCTAAAATTGTTTAAACGTAAATACATCAGTTAACACCCCAGGAGAGAGCGGTCTATTGGATTTTCTGCTATGTTCTAGAGCAGACTCAGGTTTTAATTACAGTTAATGAACCTCACCGGTGACACTCAAGTTGTGGCTGCCCCCCCCCCCCATTTCTCCTCAATACCTTTTACATTTCCAACATTGCCGACATATCTGAACAATCAAGACAATCACTAAACTAACTCACATGTGTAATTGAATGAAACTTTGATCACGCTGCTAATGGGGGCCAAATGTGGAGGGCAGACGTCAGAGGAGGGGTGGGGGGGATCCTGATGATCGGGCAGAAGAGTTAAGTGCACCCCCCTGACTCTAGCTGCCAGTTTTGCCTTATTCTACATGATTTTCCAAAGATTATTCTCTGAAGCTATAATTATTAAACACGTGACCGACAGTGATGCGTAAAATGAAAATCGGTAACAAACAACATATTTTTTAATGATTATACTGTGAAGGAGAGGTGGACAGTGTGGGTGGGGTCTACGATACAACACACGGCCCCACTTGTAGCGAATCCTTTCCCTTTCTGCGGTCCTAACCCCCCCCCCCCCCGCGGCACCAGGACGGATGAGCGCGGTTTAGTCCCGCAAAGCGGAGACCCGTTCCGTCAGTCTCCGTGTCCGTGACGCACACAGCCCAGTGCGTAAACTTTCCCTAAGCCACCGTTTGTGATTGAATTACGCGCCATTTAAATGGAATGAAACGATGCGAACTGTCCACCAGATTCCTCTTTAATAGTCTTTTCACGGCTTAAAGGGTTGAAGGGGACATCGCTGAACATGAAACAATCAATCAATCAATCAATCAATCAATCAAACAAAAAAACACACACCAAAAAACAATCAAGCGGACCTTTCCTACCCCTCAGATAACAATCACTCAATCAAGTCGTTTGTCCCCTAATGTTTTGCTGTCCCCCTCTCATCATCTCTCTCCTTCTCTCCTAGGTTATGAGGGAGCTGAGGTAAACATGGAGCTTTTCTGGATTTTGTTATTTTCTAGCGTCTGCCCTCTGACCTTGGGCCAAGGGGTTTACGGTAAGGACATGTTGCGCGTTTTCCTGCTATTAGTTCATCGGTGCCCTATTAGTTCAGGCTGACTGAGCTACGAGCGTTCATGGATCCAGTTAATAGACCTGAACTAAAGGCTTCTCTGCGCCACTTATTGTCCGTGTTTCCAGACCAAACAGTGTGACGACAGAAGTTCCAACTACTGGCAGAATAGTTTTGAGGGGATCGACAGTAAAACATGAACTAGAAGAGATATTACTGCACAGAAGTTACTGGAGGTGACTGTAAAGGCACCACAGTGTAGGGGGGATCCACTTAACTGTAAATCCAATACAACATATGGGTCCTTTATTTATTTAGTACAACAGATTTGAATTATTGGCTGAAGACTTGATTATTACTGAATTGTTTGTCCACTGTGTTATCCGTACATTAGGACTACACTAGATTATCAGACACTGAAATTTCATTGAGCTCTCATCAGATCTCTCTGCCAAATAGAGAAACATTTCCTAATTTTTTTTCTTGGTTATTATTTTTAAAAACAGTCACATCTGATGAACAACAAGAAGAAATAATAATAAAATAAATTTAGTTCATCAAACACACGAGTAGATCTGTCACACACATCGATAATCGTTACAGGTCGTCTTTTGTATCAAGCCGTGTAAACGTAACATGATGTACTTGGGCATCCCGCAATTTGATTGAATACATACATGCACATATTGATGCTGAAAGGATAATATGTTGTTGATACGTACACTACACTACACTACACAACACACACGCACAAACACAATTTCTAGAGGTGGATATTACAGACAGAGATCCCTGAGATGAGACTCTCTTTGTCAGGTTAAACAGGACAGTCACACTGTGCTTTTGAGAATAAGGCAGAGATTTTGTCCTCTTCTGGAGTCTGATTCGCTGAACGCCATCACAACAGAGGCTCACTTCCTTCAGCTACCGGCACCTGTTCAGATACATACCCATCCTGTCCCTTTGGGCAAAGCAAACATGCAAACTGATCTGTCAGCTTTAATGCATTGATTCTGATGTTTGAAGGCATGTGGCAGCCATTGAGAACAAGGTCTGTTTAGTCATAGTAGCATAGAGAGCTGTTGTCATAAACAATCCTGCAGCCTGCCATCCCACTGAGGACGGATGACAGTCTGTCATGTGTTGACACATATAGACCCATTTAGAGGTTCTTGTTAACTAAACAGGTTTATACCACTAGGGTGCTTCATGCGCAGGGTAAATTAGAACTGGCCTGGACGGAGACAGCCCAAACCATTTCTGGATACGTTTTCTTATGACCACAACAGGAAACCTTTTTGAAGCATCATGTTGATGCCCTTATAAATAATATAATATTTTTTCTTGTTAGTTTCACTGCCACAGACAGAGCAATGTTAGTGTACTGTGACAGAGCCAAGATATGATCCCCATAAGTTTATTTTTTCCCACTATCTATTTTTGCAGAAAGTGTCACGCATGTCCTTACAATAAAAAAAAAAAGAAAAGATTGTGGCAGTTTTAGTCGAATCCCATTTGCTTGTCTGGGATAATGTTTTACCAGCAGGTGTGAGCTGTACAAACGTTGATAAAAGTTGTATTTGCTATAAATCTTTTTTGAAATCACTGTTACATTCAAGGGATTTATTTCCTCACAACAGGTGTATATGTGTGTGGACATTACACACTTAATGTCCTTCATTTTGGGGATTTTTTTACACACCAGTTTGTTCCTTCATTTATTATGGAAATGTCTTAATCTGTGTCAAGGAAGAGGAAAAGTGTCTTATGAGTGAATTCACCCTTTTGTCTGACTGTTCAACCAATTAAATTATTTGCATCCATGTCTGTGTTTAGAAAGAATGGAATTTAAACTAGATTCAACCTAGTGTTGTTATTTTAGACCTGCACTTGATAGACGTTGATCAGGCATGTTATCTTTGTTAAATGTCTATTTGCAGAGCAGATGCAGTGTTAGACTCAGATCAATATTTTTGATCACCCACATAAGAAAATGATTTACATAAGTTTTTTTTTTTTTTAAAGCTGAGTGAATACGCTCCAGGGAATCAATTATCACAAACTATATGTAGCAGAAGTTTAGAATAAAAAGCACAAGCAAGTTTTCGTATTAATTAAAGCTTTTCTTAAAGTTTTCCTTTTCCTTAACAATGAAATATTAACAGTGTTACATTTCTGTGCCTGATCACAGGACTATATATACCTAATATATATATTTATAAGGGGGGTATTTTTATTTTGATATAAATGCACAATTGAACAAAATATTATGAATACATGTGTTTCATGTGTCTCATGAAACACATTCAACATTCGAAGCTTGTATAAATTAAAAAAAATTGAACATGAATTCGAAGCTTCCTGATTTGATTCCTTGGTATGCTCTTGGTATGTATGAGTTGGTATGATCTTCCCAATCCTGTGTGAGTTCTCTACCATGTCTGTAGTTTTCTTTCACTCCCAAATGTGTGTGTGTGTGTGTGTGTGTGTGTGTGCACGCACGTGGTTGGGGGAGGTGGGACACCAGTGAAGATTTTTCTTCATTATGAGTATGTTCATTGACATACGAATGTCGGTTCATACTCATTCTCATTTAAAATAAATGATCAGCACCTCAGGCCAGTAGTGGGGGAGTGACACACATGCACATATACAGTAACAACAGAAATAATAATAATAATAATTATGCACAAGTATTGAAGAGAACCTCTCCCCTCCATCTTCCTCTGAAGTTGATGGTTACACCTGGTGGTTATATGTAGGGACATAAATGTGGCATTTCAGTAAAATAACAGAATTTGAAAAGATGTGCTTGTACTTGTTTGGCTAACAATAGTTTTACAAGAACATGCAGATTGTATCTATTTATGAAGTGACTTTTCTGATGTAGTTCCAGTATCTTGCAGTGTTCACATATTCAGTTTGATATTATGCATTCTTGTGTTCACTGTATTTTCTATAATAACTTTCTCAACAGGTATTCTAAGCAGGGTGATTGTCATGTAGAATTTGTGCTTTGACTCTGTAATATATATGCAAGGATGAAGCAGATGGGTTATAAAGTCAATTCCAGTGACTGCACACTCTATGAAATTATTATTTTTTCCACTTTTAAAGCTTACATTACATGTTGTATGTGCAACAGAATCCATCCAGTCTCTTCTGAAGGAGGGAAAAATCCCAAAAGCTTTCAGGGAACCATAGTGACAGGCCCAGGGTTTTCCATGTGGCCCGTGTGATGATTCCGCTCAGCTGTGTGTAACTCTTTCATGTAAGCAAATCATCATCACTAAAAAGACTCATTCAGTAAGAACTAATCTTTTCACAATTTGCACAGTTTCAGCAAAGGAACATGAGGGAATATGTTGGGAAGAAAGCCAACAAATCTGGCAAGTGTGTTCACTGTGTATGCACATAACCATTAAATGGTTTCCTCCACTTTGGAATTGTTTAGCACTTGCTCTAGTAGACAGATGCGCCCGGCCGTCCGTCGGGAGCTGAGCAGCATAAGCGTGCATGATTGATGTCAGCCCTTTGGATGGCTGTGAGGTTCATTTACTGTAGACTTCTCCAGAGTGCGTTCGGACGCATGAATTTTCTTCAGCCTATGCCTGTGAGTCTGTTTTTGCAGGTGTTTTGCACATGTGAGTGTGAGCTCATGTGCCAAATGCCAGATGTGAAGTGAATTTGCCTGCAGAATTGAGAGTCTCTGCTTGCGTGTTTGTGCATGCATGCTATTGTGAGTGGGCCTTATTTGTACGTTAGGTGCATGTTTCTCCTGTGCGACAGTTTGTTGGCTCGACAGGGACTTGTGTTTCAGTCACTCTTGCGGTGGTGAACTATTGGTTGGATTTCTGTGAATATTGATAGGCTGTCAAAAACATTGTGGCACCTGTCGATCATGGAGGGATCAGATGAACAGGTGTGCCAAGGAAGGTCAATGCTGTCTTTCAAATGAAAAAAAGAAGAAGAGCTGCTTGTCTTCATTTTTAAGATAAAGCATTTGTTGCACATGTTTATTCTAGAGCTTCTCCTTGTCTTGATGCTGTTTTATAGTTAAGCCTGTTAAGCTTTTTATATGTATTACTATGCACTGATTCATCCCTGAGTACTGTACATATAACTTTCAAGTTTCATTCAAACTGGATATACTTTAATCCCGGGAATTACAAGCATAATGCGACAATCATATGTGCAAATTTAAAAAATGCTAAAGGATTAAGAGGAGTTCAGAGAATTCTACAGAATGACTCAATGGTTACAACATCAATCCAGATAAAATGTACCGGAAAAGTGTCTTCTCATCTGTTTCATGCCTCATCATATTACATGATGAAGCAGCAGAGTTCTTGGACACCGAAGCATTGATTGCTTGACATGCTCACACGAAACCATTATCTCGTGCTGCAGATGGAGTCCAAACTGCATCAGCCAGCAATATGATGCGTCATTATGTGTTTGTTAACCGGAAATTTAACAAACTTAAATCAATGAGTTTGGTTAAGACTGTTTTCTTTTTATAGATTTGAGCAATGCATATACAGCAGGAGTGTTGAGACCTTGCAAACTGGCCGTAGAACAAAAGAGAGTCGGAAAGTAAAAAAGTGAAATAAACCCATATTGTGTACAAATTTAAATCCCTTTGAAGATATAGCCCAAGGAATAATTAAAGCCACTGTGTATATTGATATTTAATTTATTTGGAGGCTGCATGCATGTGTGTGTGTGGATGAGCACATAACATTTGAGTATCTCAATGTGGATTTTTAGTTAGTGTGGTACAATAGCTCACAAAGTCGCATGGGTTGAAAGTCTGTAACCAAGAAAGGTCCAGATTAGCCGGCTTGGACACCGGTTCCCCTTTAACTCTTCCTCTCCTACAGCAGCAATTTCGGTTTGTGTCTCTTTCATGTCTCTTGCAGTTGACTTCATTTTGGATGCTGAATATTGCCCTTTTCTAATAAGCATCCATAATTTATTGGCAACTCGGAGGCAATGGAGGGGATCGGAGACAGTGATGGAAAGAGACTGAAGCATTATACTAGAAAATACTGATAATCTTTAACCTCCTACAATCTCACACCTACCATTCTCCACCCACTCTGTACCTCTTTGCTGTATTTTACTGACTGCAACACTCACAGGTGCGTGCATACTCATGCTCACTAACTCACACACACACACACACACACACACACACACACACACACACACACACACACACACACACACACACACACTGTTCACCAATGCCTCTTACTTACTCTACATGAATGTTAAACAGTAATGTCTGCAGCTTTTGAATGGATAATGGTTATTGGTGGTACCCACCTGCTTTTTTTCTGATCAATCACTTGATAGATAAATGGATAGATAGATGGATAGAGACAGTTTAATTTAATAGAATAATTTCTACTTATCAGTGATCACGAAAAGAGAAAAAAATCTGTGCTTCCTGCCTGGAGGCCTGAATACTATATTATGTACAGCGCCAGAGGATGAGAGGAACTGCTCAAAAAAAACAAAAGATGCGAGATAATGGCATTGTCAAATGCCTTTATTGTTTGTAATTTAGCATAGATTTTGAATTGTCCTTCACAATTAAAAATTGATAATCAAACAATTGTTAACCACTCATTAGACTCCAGTGGTGGTGTCTATCTGCTCCTTCTCACCATCTTCTGTCTTCTCATCTCCTTATGTCTCTGCTCCTCTTTGCCAGTCTGCCTGATGTTATCCTTTCTGCTAAAGATTTTACTGCACATGCTGCTATAATGATCTTGTCTTGCTCCCATCTTTTCCCTTCCTGTTAATATAGTCGGTTGTGTGACGCTGGAGCCTCTGCTTCCTTAAAATTAAAAAGGTCACATCTTGACGGCAGTAACACACACAGTCCTCTCCTCTCCTCTCCTCTCCTCTCCTCTCCTCTCCTCTCCTCTCCTCTCCTCTCCTCTCCTCTCCGTCTTGCTGACTGGATATAAAAGCCTAACAACATTTCTATTAACCCACAGGTCACAGCAGAGCATTGGGCCCTTTGCCAAAGTGATATGTTGACTGTGTTTTACATTAGCCTTGCTACTTAGGTCTAAAGTATAAGAGTGGCGAGGCAACAATAACAGAGGTCTGATTTATCACCCTGTCTCCCACCAGCTTCATTCTAAGCTCTGGGTGGGCACAAGACGGCAGGTGGAGGTGGGTATTCTGACACTCTGGGGCTCTGAGTGAGACAGTAATACACCTCCTTACAAAGCATAGTATCGCAAGTCTATTTAATATACGTATACATGAACTGTATGTGTTCACATGGAAGAGTAAGCAGACTGCCAGCCCTTGTATTTCTCTCAGTCAATGTATGGGGCAGTAGCCGGGTACTCTACCTGATGTAAAGCTTTTTTATTTCTTTTTTTTTTCTTACACAGGATTAGTTTATCTGAGATAGACAGAAGAATGAAAGATTGTACATCACTAGGCTCTATTAAGATTTCAGAGAAATTACAGGAACCTGCAGTTTAAAGGAACTGTTTGACATTTCAGGAAACCTGTTCCTTAAAACATCTTGCGGATATCAATATCGACACCACTGTCATGTCAGCGCTCAAAAATGTGTTCTCTCTTAATTAGTAGAAAAATAGATGGGTTACTTAGTTTGATATAATCACATCTACTGTACTTTGAACTTTCTTGGATAACAAGTTTCTTGGTAATGCAGATTATATCCACACACAAGAGCCCACGCTAACTTTCTCATGCACATACAGATTTTTTGTGTGCACAAATGACTCCGACTGCTTTTACCTTCTGTTGAACTCATAGATTATTACTTCACTCTCACCCACTCTTATCTGTGCATCATAGAGAGATGAATTAAGCGAAGAGGTCTCCACAAACCTTTTTGGAGTAGAGTGGTCCAGAGTATAACAGAATGATGTGGGTGCCCTATGAAAAGTGATGGGGTAACATCAATTTTAAATTTAACTGGTTACATTACAAGGTTACAGCCATTAAAAATTAACATGTATTCCAGTGTCATCTGTTGAGTAACTCGTTATTCTTTTACTAAAAGGAAAACCAATTTAAGATGTAGTTTTACTTGGGAAATATCACACAAGGACATTTTCTTATGCAATCCCTTATTTTACATGCAAATACAACAATATTGATTAACTATGATCAAGGATTTCCTCTTTAATCAAACGATAACGCATCAGAAAACACGCTTCATGCTTTCACGTTCCCAGCCCAAACCAGTGTCACAACCTTGTCAAATAAACCATTAGTCATTCAGTTAGTTGTATGAATATGCTCCTTATTATTTTTGTGCGTCTGTCTGTGAGGGGGAATAAATGGCCACAAGGATTCACTTTCCACCTCTCCACTCCTCTGTCACACTGACATTATCGAGCACCTCTTACTAGCTTAGCTTCAGGAGGGAATATTCACAGCTGTGTGCCCATGTTTCTTGGCAATTTAATATAGAATACATTAAATCTACTGAAGCAAAGCTGTCAGAGACAAAATGTGTTCTGTGTTGTCTGTTTGTCCTAATACAGGTCTCTTTAGAGTGAAGGAAAAAGGACTTGCAGTGTGTGTGTGTGTGTGTGTGTGTGTGTGTGTGTGTGCTAGCATGCATGGGCATAAGAAGGAAGGAACATTTGGCGTCTAACTTATTCATGAAGCCGACAGGACGGTTGTGAACAGCGGCAAGTACATGGCTTACATCAGAGATCGTCTGCCTCCTCCCGCACTTCTCTCACACTGTCGCTGTCTCTCCTCTTCATTGTCATCTATTTACCCTTCTGTGGTTTGGCTCTTCTTTGCTCGTCATTTTACTTTAACAACTAGATTATTTTAGAAATTCTAACATTAGTTATGCAAGTTTTTGTTTCTTTTGTTGTTTAGCAACAATTATAGAGTCGCTATTGAGTTTATATTTTTTGAGGAGAAGTCAGGAATCCATCTTCTTGGTTTTTGCACTGGGGGGGGTTAGGGTTTCAGGTTTACTAGCTTCCAAGACTAAATCACACACAAAGGTTGAGGTAATTTATTTACATTGTAAATACTTTCAGTTAGGGATTTAAAAACACAATATAAAATAAGACAACCTCATTTTGATTTTTACTGTTCTTTATTAATCAGATTTTCACAGTCTTTTACCCAACTTCCATATCAGACGTACCCTGCATAAATAAGGACATACTATGTCTGTTCGTAGGGCTTTGAGGGAATTTTCACACCTGAAAGTCCGTACCAAGGTTGCACCTGAGGTTTTGTGACAGTGTTAACATGTGATCTGGTTAGCTTTGGTTTCACATGATGACTTTTTAAGCATAGTAACAAAGTTTTCATGACATACATTTATCCCATTGACATGTTATACATGTGCTTGTTACCATAGCTCACGTCTTGTTTGTTTTGTTTCATTTGTTAACGTCTGCTGAAACATCCTATTTAGTAATTGGTTAATAGACCGCGCATACAGTACAGTTTTACTTACATTAAACCAACACTTTCTTGTGTGTGCATGAAACCAATCATGAGAGAAAAGAGATAACTTTTTTTGTCAGTGCAGCAAAAGTATTTCCATTTGTTTAACAAATAAACAAACAAAAATCTCCACAAGGCTGTCTGGAATTTTACTGGATGTCAAGTGAATTATCCTTTTAAACCCTGTCTGGTGACATTGACTTACTATCCAAGCTTTTACTTTAGGTGTAAATCTCCTCACAGAGCTTTAAAATATTTGTGATATCGTTGACTCACACTGAACAAATGTTGGGGTTTCACATTCTACAAGGATCTGGCAGCCATTCTTGCCGCCTGTCACACCTTCAGCATGGCAAATTATTTGTCATTTCGCAAAAAAAAACACATAACCACGGACTGCCTAGGAAATCCTTATCATACAGGTATATGCTCCGACTTACTGAGTGGCAAAAAGCACAGACATACTGCTAAATCTACATATTTCAGGGCCACCATATTTTCTGGCTTTCCTGTAGTGCATGCTGAAAGTCCCCAAACAACAGCAAAACAACAGCAGATTGTGGAGTCGGTTGTGTTCAACTAAACTTTCTGACAGCTGGAGGGGATCAGCTGTGGAAATCTATCATCTGCTTCCGCACATGCATGTGCTCAAATAAATCAAAGATGCGTGCTGGTTATAGATCTTACCCTCCTTGGTTTTCATTTGCTGTACTTATTCTCTTAGAGTTGCTTCATCTTTTTCATGATGGGTTCAGTGAAAAGATTCTGGCACTTTGAAATGTTTGAAATGTTTAGCTCGCCGCTCTCAGCCTTTTCCGTCTTTCTCCATGCGTCTCAGCTGGCTCAGAGACGATGGGGTATAATCTGTTGGATATGTTAAAAAGTCCCCGTGTTGTCAGTGTAGCAATTTACCTGCCACCCGCTACACATCCTGATCCCTCTCCTCCTCCCTCATCCTGTCTTTACCCATTTACTAAACTTGTACCTGTCAAGAAAGATGTTCTTGTCATATTCCTCTCTTCCTCTCCTCCCTGATCCGCTTTTCCTTCCCAGCCATATAGCTGGGAAATTGGACCAAATGTATCCATTCTCTTCATTCCACCTTCATTCCATCCTAATTTTCTCTTTGCATTCTCAAAGAGACACCTCTTTAACTCTCTATCACTTTTCTCCTTTGCTTCCTCCTCCCCCTCTTGCCTCACTATATATCCTTTCTTCACCCTGCATCTCTCTCCTCCAAAGCTCTGTCATCTTCTTCATATCATCTGCTGATTCAACGGCAAGTAACAGCCCACCTTTCCACTTACTGCATATAGAGGACGTAGCACACACTGTCGTTGAAAGCTGCAGACAAGCTTTGGGAAGCAGGGGGGCGAGCTGACACTGGGGAACAAACAGAAAGCCTGGTCTAGCTACAACCTGAGGAAATTATTGTGAAAGGCACATTGTGGGAAGAATGGCTTGATGACAAATAGGGAGAAACATGACAATTATTTTCAATCTGAATACCTTTTTTATTTATTTTATTTGACAAGAGATGCAGTTTTATACGTGGCAGGAATGTGGCAACACCAGAAAAATGACAGTGAATGTACTATATTTATGCAAACTACTGTGCCTGTAGTTCACACAGAGCCTGAATCTGAAAGGAATATTTTAGCTAACATATTCCGGCTGCTTGATCATGTAAGTTCGAACCCAATCATCCATAACAACTGTCATGTTTTTAGACGGTGTCATTAAAATGGATTTTGGATTTCTACAATTTATCCATTACTTTTAGGAAACCTTTCAGTTTCCCTGCTTGCTTACCATTTCTTAGGGCACATAGAACTCATTATTTGTATACTTAAGGTAAACGTTAACCTGGGTAGGAAACACTACTACAGTTGACGGCAGTCACTCAGGGTCACCGAGATGTGAAAATGTCAGGGCAATCAGAGTATTATTCACATGAATTGTGACGAGAACATTCCACAGCCAGTCAGAATCGATGGTTTTTCAGATCAAGATGGCCAATGGGATGAAAATTGGAAAAAAATGTTACTGAATAAGAAACTTGATCTGTGAAAAAAGACACAAAACAAATGAAAGCTGCTATTTTCATTTCTGTAATGCCTTCGGCTCAGTAAGGACACTTATTTGACATAAGACACTATTTCTCCAGACATTTTTCTACTGAGGAGATGATATTAAGCAAGTTATCAGGTAAATTTCACACTTGCAGTGCCAAAGAAACCAGATATACTCTCCAATATATTCTGAAATGTCAGCTGATCTCATAACCAGTCATAATGCAGACAGTAGCAAGAGTACATTAGGGGGATGGTAAAGAAAGGAATCAAAAGTTTTATTTTTTAATGCATGTAAAACTGAATGGACTTGTGGTTCTCCAACTTTCACCACCTCATTTAATCATTGACTTTACAATTCAGGTATGAACACATTGGTGAGGCTATTGAAAACAAATGGAACAATGAAAAAGGACACACTGCAGAGTAAAAGGGCCATACAGTGGTACCTCTACTTAGTATTTGCTATGGACCCCAAGAAAGCGACGGAGAAAAGAGGAAAAGACAGTTTTTTTGTCCGTACAAACAAATTAAGAGATGATAGAAAAGCCTGAAAAACGGATGCGTTTGGTTGATCTCACCAAAGAATATGGCCGTAATGCATCTACAATCACCAGGTTATTAAAACTAAAGGACGTTTAAGGAGTTTAAGGCATCGTGTGGGTGGTTGGAGAAGTTCAGGAGGAGGACTGGAATTCACTCTGTTGTTCATGGTGGGGCAAGAGGGCATGAACCAAAGAGGGCAAACAACAATGACAGCAGTTAAAAGGTAAATGACCGTCATTTTATTCTTTACTCTATTCTTTGTTTTTTACGTTATGCACAACTCTCATTTATTGTGTAATAATCTAATTGTTACATGTATTTGTTACATGTTTTGATGCATTTTTATGCTTTATAAAGCATTTATGTCAGAATTTTTTGGGGCTTGGAACAGATTAGGGCATTTGCATGGAAAACGCGTGTCTACTTATGTACTTTTCTACTTACGGAATTTCTTCCGGAACCAATTAATTTCGTATGTAGAGGTACCACTGTATATTAAAAAAAAAAAAAAAGACTGTGAGACTGGCATTGAAAAGGGCAGGGCCAGATACAGGGCAGCTGAAAGAAGAAAGACTTCCCTCGAGACAAAGAGCAAGGAGTTCTGAAAATCAGAGAGGCAGAGGGAATCTGTCTGAGAGGAAATGTGGGATCAACCTAAACTTTATTTGTTTTGGCTCCAATGTTCGAAAAGCTTTCATGTTAAATTTTTATTTTTTGGAAATTACACATTTAATCAAAATTACAATCAAACACACAAGAAGGTTGTTGGCATCTTGGGTAGTTTGGCACTAAAATTTAAAAAAAAAACGTCACAATGTCCCGTAGTCTGATTCACCAACAGATCAAGTTAATACAACAGAAATGTATATTGGCACATATCCCCATGTGACAATCTAGAGCCACAGAATGTCTGGTCTTTCATTACCAAAGTAAATGATAGATTAAAATCTTCAACTATCAGTCAATTAGTTGAATGTAGTTTAATCTGCTTGAATCTGTCTGATAACAACATTCCCTCTTTCTCTCATCCGTGATCTTCCTCTGTCTCACCTTTCAAGACAAACCTTTTAGGTACTAGAAAAGGCACAATGTTACCCTAAAACAATCTCCCTTTGTCTATACTCCCCCACCCCCCCTCATTGTGATTACTCACCACAGGCTTCGTCCTAAGCCGTATTTTTTCTTTTACTTTTACTTTTTTCTTTTTATTCAAAGTCTTCATCCATTGCGACTTCATTCTTCATTTTTCCTTGTTTTTAATCTCTCTTCCTCACCCACTCTGTTCTCGCCTGCAGCGCCCTGCAATGCAAACACAACCTGTTCTGAGGGGAAGTGAATTATTGAAGCTGCTGCTGCCATTGCCTCTCTGCAGAAGTGGGCCACAGAGGAAGGAGCGATGGGGGGGGGGGGGGGGTGAGGATGGATGCAAGAAATGGAGAGGATAGATTTGTAAGAACAAATGCAGAAGGTGTTACAGGTGTAAGGAATCAGAGAATTATAGTTTACATCAACACTAAAGTGTTGGGAGCTGTTTTCAGAGAAGTTGTGAAAGTTGTGCGAATGTCATCAAGGACGTCTCTTGATGTGTGTTTAGCTCTGATGATGGATTGGTTCATTGTCGCATGAGAAAACAACTCTGTGTCTTTGTAAGATTATAATTTTAGTTTGTTTCCACTTTTGAAGACTACCAACATACCAGTATGTTCCAGCCTTTTTAAAAAAACTCTATTTCTAACAAATTTACAGTGTATGCTTATAATCAACCATCTATATGTGGTAGATGATCATTTTTCATTCAGGAAGGAAAATAATGTAGAAAAAAGGCTGTAAAAATTTTAAAGAACTTAAAAATTAAATCCTGCATCCACACCATTGATGAGATTCATACAAAAAAAAAAGTCTTTCGACATTGTTTCATGGAAGTCTGCTGAATGGTCATTTTTTAATCTTGTCTGCCCTTTATCAACCATTTAGACCAATCTTTAAAAGGAGCTTATCTCAATCATTTGACCTGGTTTGAGTTCTTTATTTTTGAAATATGATGAATTGAGAATTTGCTCACACCATGGTATCAACTTTTTTTCAACTTCTCGCTTCGGTCATCTGGGTCATCGTGGCTGGAAAAAAAAGTAGATCCTTTGCAGACATCAGTAAGAAAACCTGTGCAGATGAAAACATGTCTCACCATACCTGGGGGAAACACCGTTGATTTAAAGGCCCCATATTATACTCTTTTTAATTAATTTTACAAAGCTGCCAAATGTCATTCTACACTGTATTTGAAATGTATTGCCCCAAACTGATCCGTTGTCCTTAGTGTCTTATATTAAAAATTGCTGAAATGAACTCCCTGGCTAACGCTCTGTTTGTCTGGGCTGGCCATTAAATGTTAATGAGCTTCCTCTGTCAACACCTGCTATATGCCCAGTTATTGTGTACACACACCACTGTGCACGAGAACCGTACGCATGCATTTATACGATCGCTTTATTTTCAGTAACTTTTGTTTTTACGCTCATATTTTTTATTGTATAACTGTTACTTTTTAATATCATAATCATGGAGCTACTTTCTCATCAGTAGATTGTAACTCCACCACCATTGTGTGGTGGTGGAGTTACCTAACCCTGCCAACTATACATCCCTAGTTGGTAGGGTTAGGGAGGGCCATTATGTATATGTTGAGACCTGAAAAATGCATTTTCATCATAGGACCCCTTGAAGACCATGTGCTCAATGTGAGAACACTTGCTGGATTTGTCATCAGTGCACATTAAAAAATAAATGTCCTTCAAGTCATCCTTTGGATCAGAATCATTGAATGCAGTGCTTCTCTATTCTGGTTCCCTAAGACCTACCCAAATGTGGAGTGGATGTATCTGACAGCTACACATATTGTATTAGTGGAATATACATCAAAACAGATGTAAAGTAGTTTTAGCACTCATGCAATACTTTACACTGTGCTTTTTTTGAATTATGCTGTTAGATTTAATCTTAAAATGGAATTCCACCCAATTTCTGATATGCAGCCTACTTTAAATTTGAATGAGACAGTGAGCTTCAGAATTTGCAGCTTGTGCATAGAGGTCCCACCCCCCCCACCCCCCTTCTATCTGTTTTTTGGCTAGCAGGTCAGTAGTAATAAAAAAAAAATTAATTCTCAGTGAAGAATGCATTTGTTATTTGTCTTGAAGAACAGCAGATTCCACATGCAGATGGTTGGTTTTGAGTGTATGCCATTAGGTGGAGATAAAATAAATATCTGGATCCACCACATTTAAATCTGGCTGTTATGAATTCTGTAACCGTTGTTGCAAGGCCATGAGTTTTATTTGGGGTAAGGCCTGATCGAATTGAAAAGGAATGTTGGGCCTTGGTGGAGGTTTGGGCTGTATTGAATGGCACACTGTTTTAATTTATTTAGAGTTCAAGGAAATGCAAATATTTATAAGTAATGCTGCAATGTCAAAATAATCTCAGCATATTCAACATGCTTATGATGAGGATTTCTTGAGAATATTTGTCACAACCAAACCATTAGTAGCCCCCACCATGAAAAAAGAAACTAAAAATAAGTAAAAACAGTGCATACATTATTTTTTTATTATTTTTTTATAAGCAACAAACATAGATAAATTACTAAAATACAATACTAGCCTAAATGTGATTGCGCTGTATGTAATATTGTACAATACATTTTAAATGTAATTTAAGATGTTTTGGTATCTTTTATGGTTTTCTACACAGAGATTACATAAACCAGTAGATGGAAATGTTAGAATTCAATGAACTTGCATCGTCCTGTAAGATTCCAACTCCTATAATTGCTGCTCTTTGTTTGGCAGTGAAGATTTTGAATCCACGCCTGGGAAAATATGTTTTTCGTGGATGCCAAATTGAATTGTTGATGCATGAACATGCATAAATGAGTTTCACCACTGTATGGGTTCCTGCCAGATTATAGATGGATGAGCGTCACGAGCGTCCAAGGTTAAGTTTTAGCATTATCTATTCTCCTTGAACTTGAAAAGTAATTTTAAACTTGTTAGTCATTCATTTAACAATATTGGTATTAGAAATAATGTTCAATTACAGAGGGGGTGTAATGTGTGTGCTCAGTGGACACTTACAGTTCGTCAGTCATCTGGTAGCTTACGATGAGCTGTGACTTCAAGCGAAAAGCGGTTGCAAAGATCAAAATGATGATATTATTGGACTAGTCGGGGACTCCTACTGACTCTGCCTTTACAACTCCTGCCTTCATTATGAGTCATACTGATGCGTACATGTGTTGATGAACATCTGTGAACACACACAGATGTGTATTTGTATGCACATTTATTTTACACACTGTCTCGTTCTCTCATGCCTTCAAACTAATGTTCTTATTTCCTCATTTCTGGCTTCAAGTCTAGTACAATGATTTGTGCAGAACCAGACATGCTGAGGACTCTCATCATTAGTTGATATCTGATTATGGATTAATTAAGCAATTTTATGAACCTATCATGTTCAGTACTTCCTGTTGCTTCTCACGTGGTGCATGGTTTCATATAACATTTTGCCTTCATCTATCATGGATTGTCTTCCTTCATCCTGAACCTATCATCTCACGAGCTGATTGATTAATATGATGATATGAGGATTGGATGTATGGCTGATATTATTAAAGTTTTAGATAATGATCATTCTTTAGATTAGCAGAACGAAAGATCTAGAGTGAGAATGAAAAACCGCCGAACAATTTCTTTAAAGTCCTTTCTTAATTTGTGCGGTTGGGTCATGGTTCATTGCTTCAACAATAGTTTTAGATGAAGAGATGAGCATGAGCACTGATAAACCACTATTGCTAAAGAGAAAAAAGAAAAGCCCCTCAATGGAACTCCAAATGTCGATCACAGCAAATTGTCTTTGATTTTCCTTTTACTGTCGTCTCACGCTGCTCAGAGTTGACCTGGGACTGATGTTAAGCAAACCACAGGGGAGGTGCAAAGAACAGATGACAGCGCAGCTATTATCAGAATCGGCAGGAGTTGACAAGGTCGTGTAAAGATGTGCTGTCTTCCCGGCTGGCTGTCTTAAATTCGACTAATCTCTCTTGAAGAGTTTGAGGTCTTGCATTTCTTCGTTGTGCTTTAAGCTTTTTTTTTTTTTAACAAGTATTAAAACCTGTTAGTAATTTATAAAGCTGTTATATAATTACTTAAATGACTGCTTCCTTCTTTTATCAGTTACTGCTAACATTTACCATATCTCTGGATTAGTTCCTATAGGAAAACCCTTAGTTTAAAACTTGATGATACTGTAATCCTCCAACTTTCTCAGAGATTCTGATAAAGCACTACAAACAGCAACATCTGTATCATTAACTATTAACCGAGTACATGCCAGATGTTGGACTATGTCTATATAATTTTATTATGATCATTTTAGTAATATTGAAAGTGCTCATCAGGTACACACACACACAAACACATCCACTCATTTTCCATTTCTATAAAGTGAATATTATATTACCTGTGATGTTCCAGCAGGATTATTTCAGCGGGACAAACCATAGAGGAACGAGCTAGGAGTATTGAATGAGAACAGGTGGTGCCCTGGTGTTTTCTGTGGCTCCAATAGCCTCATTATTCTGTTTATACACACAGAAAAGTGCAAAGAACAAAAATCCAGAACCTATGGCTCAAACAAGCACAGACATCCATCGGGTTCAGTTAAATGTAATTAAAGAAATATTATTTTTCAAACTTTTCTTTTGCACATTCTGTCCTTTTTTGGCCACTTGGGTGCAGCAGAAACAAAGATGGAATAGATCATTAATATGTCATCATTCTTTGTGTTTACAGTATATCCCAAATTTCTTTTTGACAAAAAAAAAAAGGAGCTAATACAAACATAGTTAAAGAGCAGCTCCTTCCCCATATAATGTTTGTGACAGTTTGTGGTAACACACACACACACACACACACACACACACACACACACACACACACACACACACACACACACACACACACACACACACACACACACAGAGAAATAAGCTGTAAAACTAAAATGTGAGCTGCTGGCGATAAAGCTTTGTTTGCCATGAGCAGGGGAAATTATATGGCTTTCATGGTAAAAGTAAGTCCAAGTTAATTAATCCATTTGTCTGCTGAGTGATCTCTGTGTGAAAGTCATTTGCCTCTTGTCTCTGTGACTTTGACGATCACAAGTTAATTACCGTAGCAACGCAGGCCGTTATTTCAGTGAGTGTTGGTAAAGCTAACTGAAGCATGTTGCTCACTCAATCAAGCAAAAATTTGAAACCTCGGATATCCCTATATTGTTGGAAAATATGTGTTTTGGGTTCTTATTTTGTTGTGACAGGGATCATATTAATTGGAATGAGACACGACTTGCACAATGGTCTCTAGGAATGAGGTAACAATCTAAATTAATATCTTTAAAAATACTAGCCCATGTTGATGTCGGCATTATCCTATATTGGTGAGACAATTAGTCCTCTATTGAATCCTAAAGAGTTGGAAAAAGATACAGTAGTTGATAATAACATCAGGAACAATAATCGTGGCTTTATCTTTCCAAAGAATGAGAGCGCAGCTTTTTATTAATCTATACTTGTTATTGTATCCGCAGCCAAGAGTCTAACAATATCAGTCTAACCAGGTCTAAGCAAGAAAATGTTGGAACATGAACTGGTCCTTTCAAGAAGCACCTAATGCAAGTTTCTGATACCCTTTTCTGTTTCTATTCATGTAAAAGAAATGGATTCATCCAATGAAATGTAGAGCTTGTACTATCACGCTAACTGCTCCTACGATCCGCTGTTGAGGAAACGTGATGGTTTTGTCATTGTTTTCTTGACCTTATTCAGTTGAAGCAAAGCAACTCAGCTAATTAACACTTAGAGAGGGACTTTATCAGAAGCCAAGTGCACTAATAAAAAAGAATGTCATTGGGTAAAAGTCAGGCTCCAGAGGGCGATATGGATAGATACGACACATACCAAATGCATGTGCATTAGTGTGTTTAAATGTAACTTTTATAGTAAAGTGTAAAACCAGGAAAAGAAATGATGTTGCTGACTTATATGTAGAGCGATAAATATAGTGCAGTTAAAACCAGAAGACCTTTTTATTTTGTTCACCAACAGGAAATGTAAATTTAAATAGGACATTTAACACCATTCCATTTTTTTGTCAAAGGTGTCAAAATAAGAGTTTTTGAAAAGATATCATGGATCTATTGGAGCACTAACAAATGTTGATTCAAGAATGTGGATGGGCTTCAAATGGAAATGATCATTATATAATTTGCAAGTACTGAATGTCGGTGGATGAATTTTTAGCTGCTGAGGCATTATGCATCATCATTCTGTATCAATTCCACCTTCTCCAGTTTTAATGGCTGAGGCAGGCAGATAATATTGTGGCTTTGAGCAGTGCTCAGAAGTGCATTTTATCCCAAACGTAATGACCATTCATTTAGAGACAATGACCTCAGTGATGGTTGCGTTTTCCAGATGAGTTGCGAGAGAAACCGAGATGGGGAATGAGCTGATTATGGGAGAGTATGAAACAGAGTCCAGGAGAAAACGGAAGGGAGTGAGAAAATGTAGAGGTGTAATAACTGTAGGCTATGGCTCAGTGCCTGTAGGGATGGGTGGCAAAACTTGCATGTGAATATTTAATCATTTCATGGCATGTTAAGCATGTCTTCAGAGTAAGTGTGTTTAAAAATTAAAGCGGTGACAATGGTGCCTATTAATCAGTCTGTGCCATGTTCAGCGCCTCTTCTACTAACCACACCTGGTTATGTTCAAACAGCTTGTTACAGTATAGTATAGTCTAGTGCAGTCTAGTATAAAACACTCTTACTAAAACTAATCCAAATCCCTGTTGTGCAAAATGTGAAATACAAAGAACTTGACTTAATCTGCTGCCCTATGTAACCTAAGATTAAAAGTCTCATTCTGCCTCTGTTCTCCATCTTACTCTTCCTCCTTTCTTCTAACTTTTGCTCCCCTCATTCATTGCTGTTTTTTTCTTTTGACTGTTGTTAAATAGCCACTGGTAGTCTAAATGTTTTCATAGATCTTTCTTTATCCAGCATACGCACCATATGCGAGTAAATCTTCTCACTTCTTGGCTAGCAGCCCAGTTTGCTATTGCAGGCAGCACAAACAACTATTATTTTCTGTGTGATTTATTTATGAATTAAGTCTCTTAACTTTTTTGCTTATATCCATTTCCCAGGGAGGGAATGATGGCAGGGGTGATTAATTGTGTGTTGCAGTGCCCAGCAGAATAACTATCCGACCCACACACAGAGACTCACATGTGCACGTTGCACATGGCTTTATTACCTACACACTTACACACAGAGACATGTACCTTTTGAACGTGAAATCACTGTAAAGACAATGCTGTTACTCCTTCAATCTTTTCAGGAAAGCAACACATTGTCAGGCTTATGCAAATAATTGATCATAAATTCAACACTTTTCATTTAATTTTCTCAATTTCTGCCCAGTTGCACTGTTGGTGTGACCAGTGTGTGCCATGATATGTATTGATATGTATGTATATGTATTTACAGTATATTATATATATATATATATAATATATAATTTTACCAATGGCTGAATAAAGCTGGACTGACAGACAGCACAGAGACACTGATCATGGCAGCACAAGAACAGGCCCTAAGTAGAAGAGCAATACAGGCCAATACCTACCACAGTAGATCTGACCCAAGGTGCTGGCTATGTAAAGAAGCCCAAGAGTCAGGGTGTAAGATGCTCGCCAGCTCAGCATACATGGAAATGCACAACCAAGTAGCTGTGATTGTGTACAGGAACATCTGTACCCAGTATGGACTAGAAGTACCCAAATCCCAATGGGACATACCACATAAGGTGGTTGAGAACGACAAGGCTAAGATCCTGTGGGACTTCAGCTTCCAGACTGACAAACAGCTGCTGGCTAACAAACCGGACATGGTGGTGATGGACAAAGAGCAGAAGAGAGCAGTGGTGATAGATGTGGCGATTCCAGCTGACGCCAACATCAGGAAGAAAGAACACAAGAAGATTGAGAAGTGTCAAGGGTTGAAAGAACAGCTGGAACAGATGTGGAACGTCAAGGTTAATGTGGTGCCTGTGGTAGTAGGAGCACTTCGGGTACTGACCCCCAAACTGGAAGAGTGGCTCCAGCAGATTCCTGGAACAACATCTGAAGCCTCAATCCAGAAGAGCGCAGTCCTAGGAGCAGCTAAGATACTGACAGAACCCTCAGACTCCCAGGCCTCTGGTAGAGGACCCGAGCTTGAGGATGACACAGATACCACCCCACAAGGGTGAGAGGGACATTTTATTTTATATATATATAATAAATAATGCCGTGTCCTCCATGTTGTCTCGTCCTCCTCCTCCTTCCTCTTATCAGGTTTCTGCTGTCTAAGGCATTCACTAAGCAGTTCATCTTTTGGGGCCATCTTCCTGATGTACTCTTGGTTTTTCAATGCTTCTTCCTGGACAGTGGCCCTGATGCTCACTAGTCCTCGGCCTCCCTCTTTGCGCTTAGTGTACAGCCTCAGGGTGCTGGACTTGGGGTGAAACCCTCCACGCATGATGGAAGAGCTTTCTAGTCTTGATATCTGTGTCTTCTATCTCCTCCTTTGGCCAGCTTATGATCCCAGCAGGGTATCTGATGACAGGCAGTGCATACATGTTGATGGCTCGGACCTTGTTCTTACCATTTAGCTGACTTCTCAGGACTTGCCTTACTCTCTGGAGATATATGGCTGTGGATGACTTCCTTGTGGTCTCCTCATGACTGCCATTAACCTGTGGGATTTCAAGGTATTTGTAGCTGTCCTTGATGTCTCCTATCCTGCCCCCTGTTAGGTCAACCCCTTTAGTTCTAATCATCTTGACTTTTCTCGACACCTGCTAAATAAGCTCCATTTCTTAGCCTTTGAGGATGTAGTTTATGGACCTTGAGGTTATTATGCATTCACCACCTGTTTCCAAGACTACCCATTTGAATCTACCAGTAATTGCATTCTTGCAAAGAAGTCATGTGACGTCATGACTGTCTTGGATAGTATATAAACCACTGTCTTGAGATTAGAACTTGGCCTTCTCATACCACATGAACGGATGTTTGATGTATTTGAAAATGACCCAGAGCTCTGTTAAGTAAAGTGCCATGAACTTCAACCATTGTCTCAAGAGTCATCTGTCTGCCCTGATCATCAAACAAATGAAAATGACATCCCTATGACATCCCGACTCACTGATCCCCTGGTGGTGTGGATCAGTGAGTCGATTTCTTGCTCATTCCTGGCATACAGCTTGATGAAGGCTCTTAGTGTCCTGTTGGTCTTATACAGTTCCAGACATTCCAGTATCCACGTGTGTGGCATTGAGTCGTAGGCTTTCTGGTAGTCTACCCAGGCAGTGTACAGGTTGGTCTGCCTGTTCTTACAGTCTCTGTGTACTGCTCTGTCCACCAGTAGCTGGTGCTTGGCTCCCCTGGTGTTACTACCAACGTCTTTCCGTTCCCAGCTCATACATTGATCCATGTGCCTACTCCTCTTATCCGCCTTAGATGCCTGACAGAAGCTTCCCTGATGTACAGAGTCAGGAGATTGGCTGGTAGTTGGATGGGGGGGATCCCTTCTATGGGTCTTTCATGATCAGGACTGTCTTGTCTTCAGTCAATCATTCTGGGTGCGTCCCATCCCTTAGCAGCTGGTTCATCTGTGCTGCTAGGCGCCCATGGAGTGGTGTCAGCTTCTATAGCCAGTATGTATGGATCATATCAGGGCCCGGTGCTGACCAACTCTCAGCGCCAATAGCCACTGGGCATCGGTGTTGTGTCATTCCCATATGCCCTTCCAGTATTTCTCCACCTCAGCTCTTGGTGGGTCTGACCAGCTGCTGTTATTTCCCTGCCACTGAGAGTACACCTTTTTCCCTGAGTGGAGATGGTCTTGTTTATTCTCCTGGCCTCTATCTCCTTGGTGTATCTCTTCAGTCGGGTAGTCAGAGCTTTTAGTCTCTGGCAGGTTCGAGTGCTTCAGGTATGGAAACTTTGTTGTATTTCCTGGGTACAGGATCCTGGGAACAGGATCCCACTTCCCACCACATGCCTATATTCACTATGTTCCTTTTCTGCAGCTCAGCTAGCTGGCTGACTTCTCTCTGTGTCACCTTTATCTTGGACTCTGACCGTCTCATCCATGGAGGGTATTGCTTGTTAGGCCCCGTATTGATCCCAGCATCTCAAGGATTACTGTTGCTGTACTGTGGATCAGCTTGTTGGTCCCAGTTATGTTCAATGTTGGGGTGGTTCTTTTTGCAGAATTCACAGCTTCTAGCGGATCGTCTGAAGGTACTTGACAACTCAGCTTCATTATTTGTCAGAGTCTCCAGGTTTCTAGTTGGGTCATTATCTTGCTTCTTAGGTCAGCAGTTCTTGTGTTCTTGTGTTGAGGCTGTCTCTTTTGGCTTAGTACCCAATCTCGCATTGTGGGGGGGGGGGGGGGGAGATGATATCCCCACGCTGACCTGGTTCCTCCTTGTGGAGCATTGTTGTAGTATTTCATCGATCTCTAGTTGTGATAGCAGTATTCTGTTACGGATGTTGGAACACTCACCGGATAGTTTTTGCCATGACTAGCATTTGAAGTCACGCCCTCCTGCATTCCAAACCACGCCCCCTGCATTCGAGTAAGTTGGCTGGATAGTGGTGACCCCCTGCATTCAAGTCAGTTGACTTAACCACTGTACTATCCATATATACTGTATATATATGGCAAAAAGTGATGTAAATTGCCATTATGAACCTTTGACCGAACATCTCACATGCAATGCTAGTTATCCTATCATTTTCCAAATTTTTAGGCATTTAAAATTGAAAAACTTAATAAAGATAGTGACAAGGTTTCTCCCCCTTCAACTACTTAGTGTATGTCCCACTGGACTAAATATTGTTGATGCAGGTCAGGTGGAGCCTGAGGAATGAGAGCAGCACTCATTCATCATGGGGTATATGTGATGAGTGCGCAAGTTGTGAAGAATGAACTCTGATTTTCTCATACTGCATCAAATCCTCAATCCATCCATGATACACTGGTACTGTTCCTCAGCCGGTTAGGGACAAGAGTAGGGATGTAATGCTTCATTTTGGATTTTATCTGGAGTATTAAGTTTAATTTCATTGTGTGTTGATTTATGACAACCTAAAACAGAGTGATTGAAGTGTTCCCTAAGAGGGCAAGTGATTTCCAAAATTTACTCATAATTGTTGTTCAGTGGAGATTGACAGTAAGGCATTCTGGGTCATTTGTCACTATGTAATTTGTTGATGCTCGCTGCAGCGACACAAAAAAACATTTACTAATTTAATGCCAGTTTTAAGGATGGCATCGTCTGTCAATGCCTTTAATTCATTACTTGTCTTGAAGAAACATCATATATTTAATAACTGCAATTTACTTTGATGTATACTTCTGAAATAAACAACTATGTTGCACCATATTGTGCGCATTTAGTGTAGATTTTATTGTGGAATAGCTTTTCACTTATTTTTCTTCAGAAAACATCTTTGTTTAAGAGTTATCAACCCAAACACAGCATTTTGTTTGTTTCCACAAAACTTGTTTATCCTGAGAAGCAACTTTTTTTTTTTTGTTAAATCCATAAATGCTTCTCCTTTGCATTGATGGGGTTTTGGTATCACAGTGGATCTCCAATATCAAGTGCAGAAAACACCCCACATGCCATATTTTCACCCCTAAATGGTTATTGCTTCTTGTTTCTCAGTGATGGAGAGTCAGTCTGTGTTTTTTTTTTTTTTTCTGGTCTGCCTGTTCTGACCCATGACGACAGCACCCTGGAACACCAGTAAATCAGACTTAACATTCCATTTTCAAAGACTTTAACTTTAACGGGTTATAGGAAATAGTGGAAAATTACATCTTCTTGAAGACAGTTGAACATATTACAGTGTAAATCCCCTAGTTAGATGAATCACTTAAAGTCCTTTGGATAGATTATCATGTTCTTCTTTGCATGCATGTAGGTGTGATAGGAACATACATTTCAAATAAGGCAAATGGATATAACTGCAACCAACATATAGATGTGATTGTCTTACTGTAATTTTATTGTAGTTTTTCTAAACCATTCAAAATTTTATTCAGTGACATATTTATAAACTGTGTATTTTTAAATGCTAAGTTTTCACTTTCAACCTACAACAATAAATAGTGTGCCTCTTGACAAAAATTAATTTCTCTGTCTTCTAGAGATTTATAAAAAAAAGGTTTTGTTGAACACTGTTTGCTGTGAGTGCAGCATTTCAACGAAAGGCCATATTTCAATCAAAATAGTTTTTTCCTGGAGTAGGTTTCGTACTCTGTTATTGCACACAAAAAAGATTTACCTCTGTTTAATGGTACTTTGAAAACATGCCATACACAGACTTACCCACACACACCCACACATACAATATACACACAATGGACGCAACACATTCTGATGCCCCCCATAGTCTTTGTGGTGGGAGATAAGTGCTTTGTTATGGTTAATAAATGTGTTTCTCCCACACATCATGAATGTAAAATTGTGTTGCTAAACCCAAATCAACTTAACACTGACACATTATTTCCTGAACTATCATTGAGAAGTTTGTGTTTGTTGATATGATAAATGATATGAACTTTATAAGCAGAAAATGACATAAATGAGTTTTTCACTCAAGCAGCCTACCGTGACAGTCAAAGCTAAAACTGGATTTGTTTCCAAGGCATAAAATTAATCAGGGAGTGTCATCGTACTTGAATTGTTTTTGCTCATTATTATTTCTCATTTCCTCCTAAGAACTGGTGCCACAAATTATTTGTTCTCTGTTCTAATACATATGCAAAAATACTTCCCAGCCGTTAAGTGCAAGTTAAAAAGCGAGTGCACACAAAGACTTCTCGGGGGAGTCGGTTCTTAAGTACATATAATGCAGCTGTAAATAAACACAAAGGAATAACTTCACGCTACTGTGCTCAAACGTGTGTATGCACACACACACACACACACACACACACACACACACACACACACACACAGGTCCTCTGGATGGGCTTTAACTCTGAGTGCAGGTGAACTCAACCTTCCTCCTTGACGTTAGCTTTGGAAATTCATTACCTCTGCTTGGTGCTGATCGATCCTGTTATATACACTAGGCCAAGCAGCTTCTAAATTATTCAGTCTGGTTAAATAGGGCTGTTCCATTATTCAGAACTGTGGCAGAGTGTAATTAATATTGTAGAGATATGTGACAGGCCGGGTGGCATTTAACTCAGTGACAGCACATTGTTCGCTCCCTGCTTCTGCTTTCTCTATTCCCCTTGTCCTCGTTGTCTTCTTGGCTCTCTCTTTCTCTGAGGTTTGTTACATGACATTTTTTTTTCACATTCACAGTTTGAAGTCTTTTTTTTTTTTACGTGTGTTTTGGGCATTTCTCCTTTTTAAGTTCCTTTACTTTTTGTATCACTGTGTTTCAATCGTTCTTCTGGTTGAGATGAGACTCAGTCAGCACCTAGCTGGGATTTTCTCTACAATGTGGTGTGTGTGTGTGTGTGTGTGTGTGTGTGTGTGTGTGTGTGTGTGTGTGTGTGTGTGTGTGTACATTATGAAATGTCATGTTTTGTCATTGCGACATGTTTCTCAGATTTTTCTCCAATGACCTAAATTGTGCTGCAGTCTTTTCAGATGTCACAGAATAGTTGGTAAGAGCTGAATTTTTCTGTTGCTGTACATACAGTTGAGTTACTACGTAAGGTGAATGTTGAGGGAAACCTTTTGGCTCCACTATACCTCCTACATACTTGAGCAATCACATAATCGTTTCTCATGCTTTATAAATAATTGGTTTCATATCCTATTATCACTAATCTCAGTCCTACTGCAGAGAAGTAATTCATTGTTAGTGCACTTAATACTGTATATCTCCTGCCTGTTCATTTCGCTGCAAAGTGACTGATATTAAATATAGTATGACTGAACCTCTACTGACTTTTTGCTTAGCACACATGGGGATGTTATTTACATAATTAGAATAAAACTGACAAATAAAAATTTTATTGATGTCATAATATGATGTATAAAATGGTTGCAGAAATGTTCTGCTTCTTTTTTGAGAACTCATTTTAACAAACACATGACAGTGAAATTTATCTGAGCTTTGTCATAAAATTTAAATTTGTAAAATTTGTAACGCTACATTAATAATTTGAAGTAGGACATTATGTGATGTTTCAACTGCCTATTATTGTCTGCTGTAGCGGATGAGCTAATTGATTTCCACCTCCTGCCCTCCTTCAGATACTACTATTTAATAGAGGAGTTTAGGCTTTAACAGATGGATTAAGTTGGGACGCCAACCAGTGATATTTGGCTGGAATGAATATTTGGCATCTTTGTTTAATCACACATAGTCACACCTGATTATATATTGGTATCACTACACCGACAGCATGCAGCTGAGCTCAGATATGGAGCAGGAGTTGAAGGTTAGTCTAAAGAGCTCATACATTCTCTTTTTTTTTATACTCACACCTGGCAACTCATCTGCCAAAAATATCCATAAATAAAAATTTCATAATTGTAATTGTGAGCACTGTCTACTGCTCATAAGTCATGTAAAAATGTAAAACCTATTGATATATAACATCAGCTGATAAGCTTTTTTAGGCCTGTGGTCAGTGCCACAGATTTAATTTGGTCAAACCCCAGATTAAAGATAAAAAGTATATAGCCTGCTAAATGTGCAACATTAGAAACCAAGACAGTTTAATAGTGATGCACATACAGCGGCCCAGCTATGCAGCCAAACTTTACACAATCCTGCCATGCGATTGTCCTCCATGCCTCAGTGATTCACAAGTGTTCAAACATTGTGAGACCAACTGTCACTACAATAGCCACTGGTGTCTGTTTTGCATGAACACCAGCTGAACCCAAAGCCGTAAGCTTGTGCAGCTGCACTATCAACATGGAGATAAGCAGTGTGCACTAATCACAGCTCACACCTCAAGAATATTGTGTTACGATACATAAAAAATGTATACGAACGACAACATTTGCTGCCCCTATTTTAGAATTTTAAGCTTTCAGTTTGTTAAAAGTCAACACTCTAATGGTAGCAGTGCAACATGTCTGTGTCAGTGCTCTTTGAATCAAATTTGCAAATCAGTCTGATTTGATCAGATCCTGCACATAAACTGATTATTGGAATGGGTGGTGCAGTGGCACAGATTGAATTCCTTCCTATGTGGAGTTTGTATGTTTTGGGCTCTCTCCAGGTTTGCCAGATTCGTCCCACCTCCAAAAACATGCAGCTTAGGTGAAGTGGTAACACCTAATTGTCCACAGGTGTGTTTGGTTGTGGGACAGGCTGTTAATCTATGTGTGCCCGGCGATGAGCAGGTGTCTTACCCGGGGCGTAACCCGCCTATTGCCATTAGCCAGCTGGGATACGCTCCAGCCAACCCATGACTCGCAAGGTGGAGATGCTGCTGAGGACAAGTCTCGTCTGCAAGAAAGTGGTTGGATGGATCATTGGAATGACTTGCATTGAATAGACCTGCTTACTTCAACGAGTAAAAAGGAATGGCTACAGTTCAATGTACTGTACTGTACCCTCTTATGTGTCTGTTATCAACATCACAGTCAAGCACACACAGACACAGGTCTCAGGTCTATCAGAAAGCCTTCTTGGTGTTGTTCTCTTTTTTGTACAACTAATTATAAGACATCTCCTCTGGTTCTCATCAGCCCTTCTCCACTCTTGTCAAAGCTCATTGACAAAACAGTGGAGAGGAGACTTCAAAAGCTTCCATAGTCTTACCCCCCCCCCAGTTCTTTTTGAAACCCTGAGTGAAACTACAGAGGCATGGGATAATAACAGAGTGCTTGAAGGCCTTATGATGCGAAATGTGTGTGTGTGTGTGTGTGTGTGTGTGTGTGTGTTTATGAAGAGACAAAGGGAGAGAAGGAGACAGAGAAAGGGAAAGAAAAGGAGAGAGGGAAAGATTTATTTTTTTAAAAATTGTTTTATTCATAAAAGCCAAATTTATGAGGAGGTGGGGTGGTGGTGTGGTGGGGCCCGGGCCGCAGCGCCGGGGGCCGCCAAAGCCGCCTAAGAAACTGTAACCACCGGCTCTGGTGCGTTCGATATGATCATCTTTCTAGCAGGGGTAGCCAGGGGGAGGACGGAGATGAAGGTGCCCTTAATCGCCACACCACTCACAACTACCTGATGCACTTTTTCAATTTCATCTAGAAATATCACCTAGAAATATCTCCTAGAAATATCTCCTAGAAATATCTCCTAGAAATATCTCCTAGAAATATCTCCTAGAAATATCTCCTAGAAATATCTCCTAGAAATATCTTCTAGAAATATCTTCTAGAAATATCTTCTAGAAATATCTTCTAGAAATATCTTCTAGAAATATCTCCTAGTAATATCAGCTAGTAATATCTCCTAGAAATGTCTCCTAGAAATGTCTCCTAGAAATATCTCCTAGATATCCTTCGACCATTCGGGAGCCTTTCTTAACGCTGTCATATCCGACCTTCTCTCCCGCCGCTAAACACACTCCCATCACAGAGTGGCTGACAGTCGGTGAGAGCCTTATCCCGTGCTAGCGAGTGAGCTTTTCGAGTGCGGCTTTTTCCTCTTTGGTTGCCCATCTTGGGGCTACTATATTGCCTCCTAATCCCTGCAAACGCCCCACAAACTACCGAATGTAACTGCAATGTAACTGTAGGTAACGTGAAACGTGAACATACGAGCAAAAAAAGAAAAAAAGAGTGAATAAATGTGCTAAGGTGCCGCACTCCACATCCACTCACAAAGTCCTGAGACAGTTAAATTTTGGGATACAAAAGCATGCTTAAACATATATAGAAAAGCAAAAAAATGGTGAATAGATGTGCAAAGACAACACAGAGAGAGAGAATGAGAATCTCTTTCTGACAAACATGAAAACTCCTCCATATACTGTATGTTTCTTATTGTTTGTCATCTTTGTTATGCAATGAAAATGTGTTAACATTTTGTGGTGGATGTACAAAATTACTCTCCATTGACCATTTTCATGGTATTTTTGTATTCATTAATTCCCTCTTTAAATATCCAGATCTCCACTCCATGTGTAATCTTTCCCTCAGAAGAATTCTCTGCTCTTCTCTTCATATTTGAAGAGTTATTGAGAATAAAATGCAATAATTGCCTTATTAATCTTTTATGATGGTTTTAGCTAATGAAAGTTTTACTCACTCAATAAATAATCAGCTTGTCTTGGTGTACATAATAACTATATATTAATATCAGCAGTGACAGAGAGGATTTGTCACATTCTCCTGCAAATAGAACATTAGGTGGAGTGGAGAATGGGAGAGGAGGTCAATCAAGCAGCTGTCAGGGAAAAGTAGACACTGTTTATATTTGTATTGGTATGTCATTTAAATCTTTAAAGAATTTAAAGATTCAATTAATATTTGTTCTTTCATTGCCTTTGTCCTTAGGATGTATCTTTCTTATATATGAGGTTCACCACTGATCTCCACATTCTGCAGACAGTTTTTCAGCAAAAAAATTCCAGATCTGCCTGGATCTTTTTATTTGCGCCATACGTGGCCACATACCCAACTGCTCCATCATGATGTCAACATGTTTGTGTAGACTTTCATTCATCCAGGTCTTATTAATCCTTGAAGACTGAATGTGAGGCAACCGTACTTCTGTTTACAGAAGTAAAGTGTGTGTGTGTGTGTGCGTGCGTGTGTGTGTGTGTGTGTGTGTGTGTGTGTGTGTGTGTGGACATGGATTCTTCTGCAAGGTCTTCGTTTTGACGAGCAGTCCATGTTCACCACTTTGCCATACATCTGTAAAAATCTATGAGTTTAAACACGTATATAATACCTCGTCACAAAGAAATGAAGGGAGTACAGGAATGGTTTCCATCCATCCTGCATCCATCCATCATCCATCCATTTAGACTTTTCTGAACATATTATATCCAGCAGGTAGAAAATGACACTTTGGTGTTGGGTTGATGTTGTTTTATAAGCAAGAACTTCATTAAATCCAGACAGCTGCTTAAAATGGTTGAGTGTGAAATGTTAATGAAGTGCAATTTATCAGCTGGTTAAATTGATACTGAGCGAGGTTATTAATATCCAAAGTTTGACTAGCTCACAGTGGGTCCCGTTTAGGTTTTGAAGTCAATAATTTTGTTTTATCTCTCCCATTCAGTCCGCGGGGCTACCCACTCTTATTGTCCATTATCATGCACAACAATGATGAAATTAAGTTGCGCATTTTACTATTGAAGGATTGCTGTTTTTATTTTTTCTTCCATGGTCATTTGTGCTTAAGTTATATTTCAAAAGTAGTTGTGTTAAATGCAATAAAATAAATGAACTCAGCTTTCTAAACACGGTACCAAAGGTTTGAAATTGTGTTTAATGCGATTGAAAAGCTTTTAACTTTTGAATTTTCTTTGTTCTTTCTTTTTTTTTGTTATTGCCTTTAGGACATGTGTAGACATGCCCTTTGTAGTACAGAGATTTTTCTTTTTTTGTCTTTTTCTCTCTCAATAAGGATAACTTAAATAACATCTCTTTAAATTCATCAAAATCCTGAATATTTCATGTTGTGGCTTTATCCTTTTTTACTTTCCTGAACTCCCACACTACACAGTTCACACTAGTGCGCTACTGTGCGATATTCTCATTTGTGTTCCTTCCCTTTGCCTGCCTCATCATGTCTGTGTCTGTAACTCTTTGTCTGTTTCCCTTTCTCTGTCAGGTTCAGTTTTCCATTTCCAGTCACTTTATTGGCTTGACTGTTAAAATGGATAGAATACCTCTTCTTCCCTCTTGTGAGAATCTTTTTCTACGCACATCTGCAGTATGCACGCACACATACACACACACACACACACACACACACACACACCCTTTGTTAGTAGCTCCTTTCTTCTTACCCCTTCACCTGAACTGACCATAAGTGTTTGCTGCTCTGATCCAGTTTTCCTAGAGATGCAGTCTAATATATATATATATATATATATATATATATATATGATCATATCCTCTGCCAATGTGTGTCAAGGGTGCTTCTTGTTATTTGGCACACTAGATATGTGTTTGTCTGCTCTATCAAGGTAAGTTGGGGCATTACGGTTGAGTACAATAAGGTCAGACTGGCAGTCAGGCAGTGAGATAGAGAACGTGACCTCCATGCCTCCCCGCCTTACCTTGACAACTCTCTCTCCTCCTAAATGGAGTGCTGTTCTCCTCATATTCCTCCCAGCCATAAGGGTGTTTTGTTTCCTGTCTTGTGACTTACTGTTATCTTTCCTCTTCCCTCCATCACGGTGTAATCAACAAAGCTAGAGTAGAGAAATGTTTCTCTGTCTCTTCTCATCATGCTCACCCTGCTCCAGAGAGGTACATTGACTAGAATAACCATATGTTACACCTAAGGTGGTTTGTGCAGCATATGCCACACAAATGCAAAAAAACATACACACAAGGACACAAGTTAAAAAAAAAGAAAAACAAAACATTAGCTGCACCTGTCTAGTTGTTACTCACTCCTCCGTTTTCACTTTGCTCTCATTGTATTTTCTTACCATCTGAGATCCATGTATTACTTTGAGATACCCAGAAGTTAGTGAGAATGATGATGTTGAAAAAGCAAATTCTTTATTATTCACTCAAAAAAGTTTGCACAGAGAGGCATGACTTGTGAATCTGTGGTGCTTCCATCAAATGTTGTGTTTTGCTGCTGCACTCAAAGATCAATAGAGAGCATAAACTCCAGTGGTGTCATGAGTGTATGTTCATAGAGGGTACTGACAGAGGATAGCATGTCTTTATCAATTCCAGAAGTTAGGATATGCAACAGAATCACACAATTTAAGTTTGAAGCAAAGCATAGACGATGTGTCAAGCTTATTTTATCAGTTGTATTCAGGCTTATCGTTTTTTGTTTTTTTTTTAACTTTTCTTCCACAGTTTGGTTGGTGTGTTTTAGTTAGAATGTAGAGGAGATTGTTTGGGTTCAAACAGGTCCTGAAACTGAAAGTCATGAAGGTTATCATCCAAGTGTGGCAAAGTAGTGACCTTCCATGTAGAGGCAGTACTTCATACAAGCATGAGTTTTGTGTAGAGTTTCTCACTGTGATAATCATATCCACATGCTGAACTGAATAGCTTGACAGCATCTCAGCAGTGTGTGTGAGCATATTTTACCTGTGCAGTAGTTTTAATATTTATATACATATTTATATAAATATTCTGTGTTGACATTTTAATTTGCTACAGTTGTGTATGTACTAGTATTCCTTTTTATGTTGTCACAAACCCGGCCCTGTGGTCATGACAACAGAGGGGGATGCACATCACAAAGTCAATTAATCAACCCTAACTAAATTATTTATTCATTAAGAGAAGTCATGAAAGACGATATAAAATAAGTTGTTTTATTTTTATTTCATATACTGTTTTAATCCCCTGAGGGGAATTAACAGCACACTCTAGTAATCTGTTAATCAGTCGCACGCATATACTGTATACTGTTCAGGCTGTGAACACACACACACACACACACACACACACACACACACACACACACACACACACACACACACACACACACACACACATACAAGGGGCCTGTAAGCATGCAGTGGGAGCTAGAGTAGTGCGCAGCTCCTTCTTGGTGGTTTCATGTCTATGTAACAGTAATGTTCTAAAGATCTATTGTTATTCGAGACATTTAAGTCACATCAGTAGACATAGGACCGAAAATGAATTTGTCCAGCTGATATCCTCATAACTGTTTTAATTAGTCAAAGAAATTTACATGATGTGTTCCTCGGGCAGAAAGCTATTGCTTTATGCAGCACAGTGCTCCACTCAGTGGTGTGTTTGTGAGTGCAAATTGGCTGTGTGTATGACTTTGTCCAAACACTTTAAACTGTACTCAAGATATCAATGTGTCCATCTAAAACTCTGAAAGCACACTGACACATAATGTTCAGTGAAAAATTGGAGGCAATTGAGGATCTTGTTTCTTCTACATTGACAAATTCAATATCAGTAATGTCTTTGTGATGATGATATAGAGAACCAGTCTAACATTTGGATACAACTTTCTATTCATTTGAAGAGGAAGGTATGTTAACAACAGGGGCGTATAACCAGGACATCTTTGATTTGGCTGATAAAATTTTTCACACATAAATAATGCATAAAATAAAATATTTTGATAGTATTACAGGTACTATTTATTTTTGAATAATAAAACTGGGAGAAAGATCATTTTATATCTAATCATCTACCCCACAGCCCTATCTTTGGTTCTCCAGAGGAAAATAATATTTCCCTCTCACTATGCATATAGTCTCCATCTTCTTTTGGAAACTCTTTATTAGGTGTCACCACCATTAGATTGTTTCCAAACAAATTGTTGATTTGACAGGGCTCATATGCTGGATGTCCTCTTGATGCAACCCTCCTCATTAAACTAGCCTAAGGACCGACACCGTGACTACTCATACCTGACTTGTACATGACCAATTGCTGACTGTCACCAAGCAGCTAATAAAACTAAAATTGCCTAAAATGTGATCAGTGGTCATTTTTCTTTTTGTTTTGGCATTGTTATGCTGTTTGAACCAGACACTCTGGGACCAATTTGTGTTGAACAAGGTGATTAATTTCTCTAAACACTGCATGTCAAGATTGTAGAGTGACTCTTGAGACCTAATAGTAATATACCTTCCAAACTAAAAAGTTTATTATTATCCAACAATGCAGGACATTTTTCACACATAATCAATCTTGCTAAGATTAAATAAATTTTCATTGGATGCTTTATCATTTTTAAAGACCCACTTGTTCAGATGAACATTGCAAGATGCAAAGAAATTTGCAGAGTATGTACGTTATTCTCCTGAAATGCTCCAAGGTTCTGTGAAATAAACTGCTGTTGTGTTCTTTTACCTCAGAGTGCATTGGGTGTGACAGCCTTTGTGAATGGAGCTCACACAAAGTGAATACCAAACACACATTTCTTTATTTTTTTTTCCTCTTCTCTGTCCTTCCCTTACTCCCCTTCACACTCCTTGGTCTCTTGTTGTCCTCCCCTGCACTGGAGATCTAAGGTGTTTTCATCTCCGTGTATGATTTTTCCTCTCCTTCCATTATCTTTTCATCCTGGTAAACCTCAAATGTGTCAAGTATACCCTTATGCAGGAATCATGTTTGACCATGACCTACAAACCCCAGGTCACTTCACATTAATCCAGTAGTCACAATATGCATAATCTTGTTCCCAACCTGTGACTTGTCTTTTCTCTTTGTGTCGCATGTCACAATACTAAAATAATTTTGTCCGCATATTACATTATTCCTGTTTATCCAATTGAAGACCTCAGCATTATGTATTTCTTATAATAAGTGAGGGATTTGAAGACTTAGAGACGCGTCAACACCACCTTTATTTAGTTTAAATTTCTGGGTTTGTGAAGTGCCAAGGATATTTCAGAGTGACCATAGTGAGGTGATTCCCAGGAAACATATTGGTATGTTGAAAAGTATCATAAAATATCCAATTGCTTTTAGAAGCAATGTGAGATCAGTTACGTTTAGAAAAACTGGCTGAACAAGGTGGAGCATTTTTTTCTTTCATCTTACCTCCTTTTTCTCAAAGATTGCATGCTCTGTGCCTGCCAGTCGTCTTTATTTCAAAGAGAACACTCACTGTCCTTGGTTATTAAGAACGCTGCAAGGAAACAGTTTTTTTTCTCTCCTTCGCTCACTCCTCATTTCAGTTTCTCTATTCTCTCACTTTTCATTAGATTTTTTTTTTTAATGTTTCTCTATCTCTGCCCTTCCAATCCAGCCTCTGCTCGTTAATAATCCCCCTTTACTAGTTCGTCTTGTCGTCTGACATCTTTGTTGATCTTGTCGTCTCTTTTTAGCTATTGTGTAGGAAAACACAAAGTCACTCACTCACAAGCAGAGTCAGCACAGATGTATGCTGGGTATCACAGCATGTATCACACATCATCAAACAAGCCCTGACACACCAATTTCATGATCCTGAGAAAGTCTTGCATTGGTATGGATAAAACATATAAATCAAGGCTCTTGTTGTTGACTCTGTCTTTATGGAGTCAGCACTGCTGACTATCATATGAACTGTCAAATCCATGATAATTCACATCCAAAGAAAAAGACAGGAACATAGATATGTACAATATGAAGTAGAAACAGACATAGAGGTGATGCAGGTGTGACATTCATTATTCAGAGATATTTTCATGCTAGAAAATTACAAGAAATAACATGAAAGATTTATCATATTTTAAAATTCTGGACATTGGTATTATCTGAGGATGTAAATGCAGATTTGAATTTTCTCTTTTTTTCCATTCTTTCACTTCCCTCCTTGCATTCTGCGCATATGCCACATTTAAAGAAAATTATTTCACACTTTGGAAAAATGAGATTCGTGATTTGCCTTACGATGAGCATGAAAAGAGCATGAGCATTCACGAGGACTGAAAAACTGGAAATGTCAGCTCACTAATTGATCAATTCGGATAAATGATATCACAGCTCTTTAACTACCATTTACCACTTTGCGGTGGGTCACACTGAAAAGAGTAGAATCTGGAATTGGAAAGCAGAAATAACAATCTATATTTAACCACTTTCATCATTATTCTAATGAAAGCTTGAAGTGTGTGTGGCTCATCACCTCAATGGCAAGGTAGCATTCTGCCTTCAGTTTAAGATAATAAAATAATTAATATGGTAATATTCAATATTACCATTCAATAATTCAATATTCAGATTTTTTTTTTACATAAACGTACAGATTAGTCATTGGCACAAAATATTAATTATTTCACTGCAAATATGTTAGTAGTTCTGCTAACATCTGAAACTAACACAAAATATACTGTTTCATTTGTGACACATGTTTGAATAGATAATAGCAAAAGTAATTGTTGTCATGTTGAAGCATCTGTCTCAATTTATGGTGAGGTTAAATACTGTAGCTGGATCTCAGTTGTGGAATGCTCATGCAAAAATTGGGATTTTGGTAATTATAGGCTCATCATCTCTTTCTTCATTATCCTTTGAGAATACCTGGAGTGGAAAAAAAAATGTCTACAAGAGTATTCAGTTGTATAGAATACAATTGAATGTATGGCTATGGTCATAATAATAGCTTTGTGTTTAAAAGGTGAGTAAACCTCACAATTCTTCCAATGAATTCATTTTAATGCATACAAATGCACACATTCTATTTCAAAGCAAGAAAAGTGGAAAAATTAATTGAATTTGATAATACTTTTTTCTTCATTTTGCCTCATTAACACCCTTTTTTATGGCAACCCAAAAATGTTCTACATGATTAAAGTCCAGGGATTGTGCTGGCCAGTGCATTGTTTGAATGTTGACCAACACCTTAGTACACCAGACATGTCCATATCACGATGCTTCACCGTCTTCACTGTTTACTGTGGCTTGAATTCAGTGTTTGGAGGTCATCTGAGAAACTGCCTGTGGCCCTTAGACACAAAAAGAACAATCTGACTTTCATCAGTCCACAAAATGTGAATATAGTGGTAGAAGGATGCTGAGGTTTGAACTGCCAGGCAGTTAGATCTTTGGTCCTCCTGGAGCTGATCATTGGTTGATCCTTTGTCATTTTGTTTATTCTCCAGTCACTTGAATTGTCGTTTTTCTTTTTCTTCCTCACTTTTCTGGCTTTAGCTTCCATTTTAAAGTGTTTGATATCATTTTAGCTTCCAGCCTATCATTTTCTGCACTTCTTTACAGGGTTTCCCCTCTTTCAGTAACTGTATAACCAAAGAACTCTTCCCCTGAACAATGTCTTGAATGACCCATTTTACTCTATTTTTCAAGGACAAATGCAAATCCAGCATATGCAGTATCAGTTGCCTTGATACTTAGGTTTGGAAGTTTGCAAGTAACTTCAAGACTAGTTAAAGACATGTTTGTGTGGAAAATGTAACACCAGTTTGAGTCAGGTAATTATGTTATAGTAGAGTGAAATATTTAAATGGATTTAAATTAACACTGATAAATTTAAAATGAAAAAGTCAAAAATGTATTTATATTCTTTTTTACCTATATGTATGCTAGGAAATAGCAATTTACAGTTGATTGAAAGCACCTAAAAGGTCACTGAAGATTAGTCCTTTCAGGTGTAATGGCCATTTAACGGTCAGGTCAAAAGTTAAATCAATGTCCCTGACAGGTTTTTATATCTCAAGGTCCAATCGAGCCAAAATGAAAAGCACGAGGTCATGACATAAACCATTTGATCTTTCTTCATCCTGTCTGCAGAGAGAAATCCTGATAAAATGCTGCTGCCATGAGGTTTTGTGTGCCAGTGTGTTTCTATGTGTGTGTATGATTGCTCTTTTTTTTGGGTCGGATGAACACTTCCCTCTTTTGCAGTTAATCGATAAAGTCTGACTTTTCTGTCAGTAATCCACCACCCAATTCTTCTGTCCTTTCCTTTCCTTTCCTTTCCTTTCCTTTCCTTTCCTCCTTGTAAAGAAGGGAAAGTCAATCATCTCCTGTGAACAATGAGAACTGAGACAGATCTCATCATCATGCGTGAGCAGTTCTTATAAAGTAACTGTTTTGCGTGACTTCATTTCTCGACAGGAATCATGACCATGTGATTCCACTGGAAAGATACAACACAACATAATATATAGAACTGTTGTAAACTAACACACACACACACACATACTGACGTTGACCAGTGCATGCATGTAAACACATTTCAGCACACACTCCTTCTTTGAGCCATAACCACGCACACACTGCTCAGCACTCCGTCAAGCTGCCACTTCGGTCTGACACCAGCTCTCCTGTCTCATCATTAGTTTTGGTGAGAGATGTCCTGTCGCTTCAACAAAAACAAACATGGCAGGCGGTGACAAATCAATTAATCAGGCAAGGCATTTGCCAATACTTATGTTTCACTTACAACTAATGTGCATTGAATGTCTGAGAAAGTTTCCGATACTGCATGGACAACATTTTCCTTCAGCGTCTCCCTGAACAGTTTTGATAAATGAATGATCAGAGTCAGATAGATTGCTGTCAGAAGATCAGACATCTTTCTATGACTGATGATTGCTTGCCACACTAACTGAATTGATGGACCTCAGAGTTTAGTCTTGTGTGCTCTCCTTCTGCTGAAGCCCCATGGCCTTATTTAGATAATTGATCCTTGAACTAGTTTGCTTCTTTTCCTTGGATCTAGTTTTTTTGTTGATAATATAAAACTGGATCACGACCCAAATCCGAAAATCACCGTACTATCATTACGTTAGGGGATTAGAAGTTAGGTTTAGAGTGTCATGACTCACTACTCATTCAGGCTGGTCCATGACATTTGTCTACTTCTTTCTCTTTTAAATGATCACAGACATCTATTTCTATTGCCGATATATTTTCAGTCAGTCTCTTTTAAAGGACCTGATGAAATTCCTAGCATTTTGCTCTTTGTCCTTACTTCCTGGTCACAGTTTTTGACACTTTGCCTTGCTCCACTTGTCCCTGCTTCAGCATTGCTGGTTTTCCCCCTCATGTTTTCCCTCTTTCTGTTTCCTGCCGCTCCATTTTTTATTTTTTTTTTGTTTAACCTCATCCAGTGTTTCCTGCCTCTCTCCCTATCTCCCCTCTCTTGCCTTTATTTTTGCCTTCTCTCCCAGCCTCCCTTTCTGTAGTTGATCAGACAGCTGAAGCAGCCAAGCTGCCAGAGGCGAGAGCAGACAGAGGAGCCTCTTTCTCCGACCTCACTCCTCCTCTGGAGAGGCAAACTACTGCAGACACACCAATAAGCTGCAAGGAGACAATTATTAACCATTTATATCAACTCTGCATCTTACTGAGTTAGTACTTCTCTTGCTGTTGCTCTGCATATCGTGTTTAATACTTGGATCATTTCAAGAGTTTCATTTTATTGATTCATTGGTAGAGATTTGCAACGGGGAAACTAACCTAGAGGTTATTGTTTCCTTGCTACTTAAAAAAAAAAAAAGGCAAAAGTTAGTTCACTGGGAAAATGTGGGTATGGAACACAAATAAGATTTGATCTTACGTCCCACTGCAACTATTCTCGATGCCCCTACAGCAAGGCATTTAACCCCCAACTGCCCCAGTGGATCTGTTCAGTGTCCATCATATGAAGACTATAATTATACCGTGCAGCTCCCTTGTGTGTGTGTGTGTGTGTGTGTGTGTGTGTGTGTGTGTGTGTGTGTGTGTGTGTGTGTGTGTGATAACCCATTTCATGTAAATTATGATGAAATGTGTGTTATTTTTTTTTAAATGGTTGAATTAAAAGAGTTGAAGTCCTCTGGCTCGGCTAGTGCCAATGGCACAAGCTTTCAATCTCTTCATATTTGTAACTTTGACCAAGTATTTTCTTTTTGCCTTTTGCCTTTTTAGTCTTTCTTGAATGAGATAAATTCTTTCATTGTAAAGGGAAACATTTTTTATGAGCAGATGAACAGACACACTGGCTGTGTCCCAATGCCCTTCAGCAAGAATTTGTTCCATATAAGAGAACATTCAGAAAATGAATCTGAAGCTTCTTTTATTTTGAACTTATTCTGATTCCTGACTGGACAGCATGCTCTTTTCATTCCTGTCTGCTTGAGTTCAATCTTATGGTGAACAGGCTACCAACATCCTCCCTGTCTTTTCAATAATGACAGTTGTAGAGCACTGTGGAAATATGTTCTCTCCATGAATCAGTGCTGATCAAATTATTGTGATACCTTGTCCCACTCATTTTTCTCTGTCATTTTCCTCCTCCCCAGCTGTTTTTCTTTGTGTCTGTTCTCTGCCCCGTTGTGTCTCACCTCATCATAAAGGAGGTTAATCCATGTGAGGAAACTTGCTTCAAGCTAGCACTCCTAATAAGTCAACCCAGTCAAACATTGTAGTCATTGCTATTCCAAATACCTATCAGCATGTCATCTGTGGTTTCTGTAATTCTGTTACATGAAGGACTTTTGTTAAGTGCTGCTGAACAGAACTGAGTCATGGCCTTAGGCTAATTATGTAAGATTAAATTCAATATAATAATTTGAAATAAGATGTATATATACACACACCAATTTTACACCTAATTATTGGTTATCAGGTCTTCTCTTTTTAGAAATCCTCAGATCACTGAACTCCTTAACTTTCCTTTCAAAGTCAACTGACTGTTGAATTAGGCTAAAAGAGTTAAATCTAAAATGTGACCATTTAATGAAGTTGATCTTCTTCTTATTTGTTTGACCCATGTTTCGTAATTCAATCAAAATAATGTACATGTCACAGCCCCAGTTCCAATTTCCCCACCTGCTGTCTTTTTCCTAAATCCATTCCACTCATTCCTGTCACCTGTGTTGCTGCAGTCACCTTCTTTCCACCTCCAAATTTAAGCTCCACCCTATTTAAGCTCAGTTCGCTACCAGACTGTCATCTACTCATTTTACTCTTCAGAGTTCTTGGGCTTCTCTGTGGTTTTGCTCATTTCCTGGACTTTGCTTGTTGGTGCATTCCTTGCCTTATCTTCTGCCAACCTGTTTTAAGGATTTTGACGATTAAAACAATGAATGCGGACCGATGTGGCTGACAGCAAACAAATAACAAAACAGCCGTCGCAGGCCAGACACCAGAGAAAACTGATGACGCGCAAACCAATTAATTCCAGTTCACCAGTGGTTCTGATGACTAAACTTTTGTTTGTTCGTACACTGTACACCGATCAACACTTACAGTCACATTTTGAGTTCCCCGTAAAACAAAGATAACACTTCAGAAAACAAATGTCAAATGCTTTCAAAATACAGTGGTACCTCTACTTACAAAATTAATTGGTTCCGGAAGAAATTTTGTAAATAGAGACGTGTTTTCCATGCAAATGCCCTAATTGGTTCCAAGCCCCCCAAAAATTCCAACATGAATGTTTTATAAAGCATAAAAATGCATCAAAACATGTAACAAATACATGTTACGATTAGATTATTACACGATAAATGAGAGTTGTGCATAACGTAAAAAACAAAGAATAGAGTAAAGAATAAAAATGTCGGTCATTTACCTTTTAACTGCTGTCCCCATTGTTTTTTGCCCTCTTTGGTTCATGCCCTCTTGCCCCACCATGAACAGAGTGAATTCCAGTCCTCCTTCTGAACTTCTCCAACCACCCACACGATGCCTTAAACTCCTTAAACGTCCTTTTGTTTTAATAACGTGGTGATTGTAGATGCATTACGGCCATATTCTTTGGTGAGATCAACCAAACGCATCCCTTTTTCAGGCTTTTCTATCATCTCTTGATTTGTTAGTACAGACAAAAAAACTCTTTTCTTTGTCTTTTCTTTTCCTCTTTTCTCCGTCACTTCCTTGGGGTCCATAGTGAATACTCTAAAAGTTAATATATTTACGTAAAACTATCAGAACACCTCATGGGTCGAGGGCCGAATGACGAGGACGCTGCATAGACACCTATCTAGCTCCACACAGAGGTCTCTCCTAGCCAATGGGATGTCAGGATGCTAGGTAATAGTTCATGGAAATCAAAATTTAAAATTTTCTGATGGATGTCTACATTTCTTATTAAAAACTGACACATGTTGTGGTTATGAAGGATGTTTTTATTTTTCTTCCTCATTGATACTGGCACCAGAATTATACATTCACCCACAATGCACTTCCCTTTATTTGTGCTGCAGAGATGATACTAACTGTGTGATATGGTTTCTCTCCCTGTTTCTTTTTTCTTTGTGTGTGTGTGTGTGTGTGTGTGTGTGTGTGTGTGTGTGTGTGTGTGTGTGTGTGTCCATGCGATCACTCAGCTCGAGCCAATGCCCAGATAGTACACTCAGGTGCAGCGTGCAATGTCAAGGATGATAACATCAGTGAAAGAATCTACACCATCAAAGAAGGAGACACACTCGTGCTTCAGTGTATTGTTAAAGGACACCCACGTCCACAGGTAAGCTCTCCGACCATTTGAACTGTTTTTCAAGTACGTTGATGCCAATCCTGTTATCTAGAATGACTTTCACTGAGTGAGCTGAGACTCAAGGACATATCAGGAACACATTAGTGTTTACCATAAATGCTAGTAATTTAACATGCTGTGCAAACTATTTGAAAACTGCATTTCATGGCTAGATGGATGAATAAAGCTGTGTTTTATTAAATATAACACATTTTATACATAAAATGTAAGTACTATAATAATATTTGGAAACAAAACAGCAGGTTAATTTTCTATATGAATAATATCTGCATTTGTGAGTTATCTAAAAAATTTTAACATCCATCCATCTTTCCTTTAATCAAAATTAAAAATGCTCCTTTGCAATAGTCAGTAATCCTCAGTGAACCCCACTTCATTCTAGAATTTTCAGTTTGCAAAATCTCTTGCCATAGTGTAATTGTATTCAAACTGATATTTCTGTCTTCATTTTCCTGATGTAAACACAGGAAAGCCCAAGGTCGTATCCTCCCGCTGAGGCTGACATAATGCATCAACACTTCCATAAATCTGCCAAAATCTTGCTTTATTTACATGTTGTGCCTGTTTTCACAACAGTGCATTGGGAGAAAACATGACTGAAGGCGATGGCGAAACAGTCTATAATTACTATCAGTTACAAAACAGAGCCTGGTTATCATAGATATAATAATAATAATAATAATAATAATATGGTATAATAAATTATACATCCATTATGTATTAGTCAGTGTACATATACTGTCAAGATACATTTCTGCTGAGTCAAAAAATGTCCTTTTCCAAAAGTATGGTTTGCTTTGGCATTTTTATACAACTGGTCAGAATGCTGTTTTCTATGTAGTTGGTTAAAGGAAACCACACAGTTTATTATTTCATAGACATATTCTATGCTAACCGCACGCACACACACACACACACACACACACACACACACACACACACACACACACACACGAATACATGTACATAATATATGTACCTTTGCAGACCAAGTAGCCCATATAAATGCTCAGGTAGTCATATGTTCAAACAAGCACAGGCACAGCAGTACATTCAGCCAACTCCAGACACATCTGGGGTTCTTGGTTGACCTCCAGCAAAACACATTGGACCAGTGTCTGTGTGTGTGTGTCTGTGTGTGTGTGTGTGTGCTCACACAGCGAGATGTAAAATGAACTGAGGGGACCGGAGAGAAATTGAGTTTTGTGTGTATTTGTGTGGGAGTGTGTGAGGTGAGAAAAGCAGTGTTCCTCACGGGTGAATGTCCACTGGCATCACATCAACGTGAGTGCCTAAACACAGTGCCTGTGTTCAGGCCTTGTTTCCTTCTATATTAGTGTGTGTGTGTGTGTGTGTGTGTGTGTGGTTGTGCAGTTCCAATGGTTTCTGCAAAACTAATCAGTTGTGTGTCAGTGAAAGATCTAATTACAGACAGACCCGACTTAACCTGCTTACAAAAACTGTTGTTTTCATTTCTTTTTTTATTCTGCATTTGTCTCGGCGGCAGCGTCTCAGTGGAAGAGCAGGAGGTGTCAGCTCAACTCCGGAGCACCTCCATGGCGCCCTTGAGCAAGGCGCCGTCCCCCTCACAAGCTGCTCATTTGGGTGCTTCACAAAGGGGCTTCCTGCCACTCTACCTCCCAAGGCCCCCTTGTGTGTAGTTGTGTGTATTAATTTCCTGTCAAGGATTATAAGTTATCACATTGAAAAAAAAAAAATCAAATTTAGTCTCTTTCAAAAGTGCCTCGACTCTTCTGTCATCCAAATTATGCATGAAGTATGAGTGTTAACATAGACATATACAGTACTGTACATGGAAAGTCATCCACAGAAAAATAAACATTACATTTTCACGTCCTGCATAAAAACTTTCAAAAAACTTTTAGTTGAGCTGAAATGGTAATCATTGTAGAAACATAGTCTGAAAAACACACTACACAAGTTCATTCCCCTGGAGCTGTTTATAGATGTAGGAAATTGCGTCAGTGATTGCTTGTTCTCTAGGTCGGAGGTGGAAGTGTATTTTGAATAATGATCACATTGGTCACATTGTCAGAATGTAAAATGTATACATAGTGTGTGCACAAGCAAGACTTGTGCTGCCTCTGGCAACGAGACATGGGTTGCTTGATTATGAATGTGTGCCTGTCTGCGTCTGCCTGTCTCGGAGATATTGTGAATGTAGACAGAGCAACAAAGCTAGACAGAGACAAAAAATAAATAGATATAAAATAAAAAATAGATAACAGCATTGGAAACATTCCATTAGCTTTGTGTCCTCGGACAGAAAACTGGGTTTAAGTGAACACATATTGTAAGGAAAATACAAATTCAAATGTTTAAAAAAATCCTTAATTACATAAAGAAAAATGGATTGTTGTACGTGTTGAGCATGTTCAGCCACATCATGTTGCTGGTGACGTATTGTTTGACAAAAATCTTTCCAAATGCACTTGGGAAAATATACTTGTATACAGATTTTATACTAGCAGTATAGTATAGGTGCAGTTTTGAGTTAGAATGAATTCTTGTTGGAGATAAGTATCAAAACATTCTCTGGTGTTCTGATAAGCCAGTGAAGCAGGTTTATGAAATATATCCTGTTGATAAATTAAATGTAAATTTTATATTTTCATACTTGTTTGTCAATAAAACAAAAGCAACCACTGTCGTGTACTTCACACATATAAAAAGAAATGATTTTTTAATTTTGATTTTCCAACACCTGTTACAAGATTGTTTAATGAGTTGTTGTTTTTTTCAACCCCAGACCTTGAGAAGTATAACTGACGAAACAATCCCAGCTCTAATGTTTGATGCAGATCTCAAGGTTTTTTTCAGGGAATGAAACTGGCTCTAATGTCACCTGATAATGAATCACTATATCATGCTGTCAGATGACTGCTCAGCCAATTTCATTTTATTGTGATGTTAAATTCAGTAGAAGACTGCAAGTCAACTTTAAAAGCTTAAAAAATGTTTCATGATGGGTTTTTTTTTTCCATTTGATTATTTTCACCTTTTTCACTTAAGTTTTTTTTTTAAAGGCTCACTAAGCAACCACTTCTGTGATGATAACACTTTTTTATGCTAATTTTGATCGTTTTGCTTGGATGCACAGGGTGTGCTTCCTATTTCACAATGCAGTAAAATATATTTAGTTAGTAGAAAATCCTAGAAAATATTCTTGCCAATGAAACATTACTAAAATTAATGGATTTGTGTCAAGAACATATGTGAATATATACTTTATATCTAAACTGCATGCTCTTAATGTGTGTTAGAGACAGAGATCAAGATGAGATGATGACAAGATGAAAAAGTGTAGCGACTATTAAAGAGAAATTGAATGATAGAAGATTATGGTGGCTCTAGTGGAATGACTAAAGATACATTGATAAGAGAAAAAAATGTGGAGTTTATTGTGATAATGAGGAAAATTATGATTCAAATCGTGTGTGTGTGTGTGTGTGTGTGTGTGTGTGTGTGTGTGCGCACGCGCGCGCGCTTTTCTGTGGCTCAGTATGTTTATCTCAATTATTTATGGGCATGGCAACCTTGTTATGGTTTAAAATTGGAGCAGCAATACTGAAAGATTTTGTGGGGAAAAAAAATCCAGTCTGGTTTGATTCTGGATTAAGTGAGACAGAACAACAGTGCATCAATAATATTATATTATAGGATGAATCATGACAAGAAATGATTGCTAGCATCAAAATGGGTATTTTATAGTTGAAATATTTATCAAAATAATCTAAAATGGTAGCAACTATTCAAAGTCAATCTGTTGTTCTTGGTAAGAAAGAGCGGTGTGTAGCAAAATAGCTTAAGATGTTGAAGTGACTAGACAAAGTCAAGAAAAGCCTCATCTCTACAGTAAAATATTGTCAACAATAAGACGCAGTATATAAAGTCCAAAATGTTCCAAAATGTTTTTATTGTTATTGCAGAAAAGAATAAATAGTAAAATGATCATGTTCTATGTTTTACATCGATTCAATGTTGGAAATACATTTTCTCTGATTTGTGTCGCTTGTATTATGTTTATTATCTCCCCACCTTTATATTTGAATGAGCTCACTTGAAAACCTCACGCTGTCATGCTTTTTAACTCCACCCACTACCCGTCAATCACAGCGCCCACCAATCACGGTGCATCTGCCAGAAGGACCCACATAAACAATATGGCGTAAGGCATCGGGCAGCAAGGCGTTTTGTTGCGGTTACACCTTTCGTTCACACGATAACGCAGATATCTGGAACGAAAACGCTGGATAAAGTGAAGTATCATTTAGTTAGTAGTGTCATTATATTAAAGAATAATGTAGATTTCATTTACTACGCAACAATTGAGATTTTGACTGTCCCACCATTAACGAGTCAAACAGATTAGATAACATTCATCCTTAGTTTGTTAAGATTTTGTGAAGGAATTAGTCTGGTAATATAGTGAAAATGTTGACCTTCATCCCACTGGATTCTGCTTGAGTAGCAAACTGCAAAATTTAGTTTTGCTCCCTTTGGGCTTACAGAGTTTCCACAGCCCTCCATTGGCTGTATTGATAATGTGATCCTGGTTACCCCAGCTCTCCTTCATCCACACTTACAACTTCATATACCTCCTCATCTTCATATACAAAGGGCTCCACGTCTTTACTAATGTTTTTCAGTTGTATTTATTGTGATTATGAACAAAATGTAACACCATGAAGGCTTAACATTTTGTTGTTTTGTTTCTTTGTTGTTGCTATTGGCCTTTTTTTTTGTGGCTATTTGCTCCACAATCGCAATAGAGACAACACTAAAACATTAACTATCGCTCAATCCTTTCCAGTAGACCTACAATTTACACAAAAATGTTGCATAAATGAAAACCATAATCCCTAATTACTAATCACTGTGCAGCACATACAAGGCAATGTGAAAATATCACATTATTAAATATTAGCATTAAAAAATAAACACAGCACATTTTTTTCCAATGTGAACTTCATACTTTTTTTTTTTCATTTTAGCAATGATTGTATGAGTCGATGCAGTAGAATAAATAAATACAACACATCTACACCTTCCTCCTTCTCCCACTGTCAGAGAGAAGTTTTTGTCAGCCTGCAGGTTTTTGCAGAGACTCAGTGTTCACATCCTCTGGTTGCTTTGGTATTATTTATGGATGTACGCTAGTTTTTAGTGAATGTTCTCAAAATGCTCTCTGTATTCACCCTTCAGAGAAACAATATGCTTACAAAATTGTGTCTGCAACATTTTCCTACATTTGTTGATAAAAACACACATGCTGCCAATCGGGCCACACTGAGTCTTTAAAAACATCAGAGCTTCATATTTTAATAATCAGATAAGCTGTTTCATAACAGTTCAGAATCTTTTATCTGACTCTGATTTCTAGCTGTGGGAGAGAACTGCTCATGTCCCACATTTTTTATGGGTCTGCTTATGATGTGTGAGTTCTGAATGGCAATGGATTTCTTTTTCTCTATTTTTTTTTTTTAAGTTTCAGTCTAGGTGTATTATCAGGACAGATTTTTTTCGCTGCATTTTTTTTTTTTTTCGGTGCAAGGACCATTTTATAGATTCCCAGACTGAGACGATGTAGACTTTCCCACCCACTCTCTCACTCTGTCCTCACCTCTTGGGAGGAGGATGCAGATCAGTCATGTGAGGCCAGCCCAATAAATAGCTGTTCCTCTATGAATGGGTCTGATAGAGGAGTTACCCTACCATTTATTAAGAGGAATTGTTTGCTTGCCCTGTGCTGGATAGGATTGAAAGAGGAGTTCTCATTGTAATCTAAACAAAGGAGACAGAAATCTAATAATTTATTTGTCCTTTTGTCCTTCTTTGTCTCTTTCCTTCCTTTTGCATCTTTGCTACATCTCATTTTACCCAATAGTGTCTGGTTCTCATGCCTCTTGGTCTTTGCCTCACTCACTCAATCTGTGCTTTGTCAGAAATCTGGCTTGGCATTTTTTTCCCTATTTGTTCATGCTTGTCTTATTTCTCTCCTTCAGAGGAATATTTTTCCCTTCAGCCCTTTACTTGCATGGCTTTCCTATTTTGCACAGATTTCTCAGTATATTTTAGCCTTCCTCTCACCTCTATCTCTCTTTCACCTCACAACAACTGCAACAACTGAAACAAGCCGCGCATCAATTCAGGTCAGTTGGCTCAGTAAAAGCAACAGTTTTTGAATTAAAAAAAAAAAAAAAATATATATATAATGGTTTTTTTTCTGAAAGACTGACTAACTGACTAACTTTTTATTTCATAAATATAGATAACAGGAAACAGAATGACGTAGATTGCAATTAGTATCTCATATGCTGTTTTCCTGTCCAACATGAATTATCTTGTACTTTGAAGAAATGAGACAAACTACAATGTTAGCGTTAGAGGTCACCCAGAAGGTGCTCTCGGAGCAATGTTCAAATTCACTACAGTGACAGCAGAGCTTTAGCAAAGTACTGTATTTTTGCTCACAAAGCTTTTCTTGTCCACACACACACACACACACACACACACACATACAATCACTTCTTCAAGAACACAATAGGAGAGTAAATGGTTTTTCTGAAAGTGATTCCTACCTCCTTATTATTTATTCATGGGTCTTCTGGTCATTGCAACCTTGAGACTGGTGTGTGTGCATGTGTGTGTGATGAATACTATAAAAGAGAAAAAAGGTGGAGGGAGCCATAGAAGGGAAAAGTAGAGTGGCAGAGCAAATAAGAAGTGGGGAGGAGGGAGGAGCGGTGAGAGATGAGAGCTGCGGTCTGGAATATGGGTTTGGATTTCCGTCCTTGAGGGGTGAAAGGAATGCGATCGATAGTGAGGCTGAAAGCAAAGCTGATCGGGTGGCGGCACAAGGCTGCACAGCCACTCAGCGAGAGCACGACCTAGACATAATCAAGGTCACTGCCTGACCCCGAACAAGATTGTTGAATAAAGAGTATGGAAAAAGGATGAAGACTGGTATGAAACCGTTAAATGGGATGGAGGCTGGGAGCCAAGTGACAGCTGGACATGTGTTGAAGTTTTCAGCTGAAGTGCTTTTCATCCTCCTGAGCAACAGAAGAATAGAATTGTGTGTGTGTGTGTGTGATAGTGTGTGTGTGTGTGTGTGTGTGTGTGTGTGTGTGTGTGTCTGGATAACCCAGAAAGAACCCATGTTCTTTCTGCTTTATCCAGCTTCCTCCCATCCCCAAAAACATGCAGCTTAGGTGAGCTGGTCTACACCAAAATATCCGTCTTTGTGAGTGTGAGCGTGTGCTTTTGTCTTATGTGTGGCCTCACAATGAGCTGGTGTGTCGTCTGGGATGTACCCTGCCACTCGCCCATAGCCAGCTGGGATATGCTGGAGCCTAACCTGTGACCCACATATTGGATAAGATGCTGATCATCTTGTCTACAAGAAAATGGCTAGCTGGAGAGATGACTTTTCATTCTCTTCGTAACCCTTGAAAACCGATTAAAATGGCCATACACATTACCTAATCGGGTCCAAAAAGAGCCGTCTCATAAACGTGTAAAAATAAAATGTAATACAGAAACATGTTTTTGTCTTTCATCTGTAAAACAGATCTGTGGGCTAATTATCTGTTTCACTGCAATCACTTATTCAAAACACAGTGAGAGCAACTTAAAACATCCTCATATCACTGTACTTAACACTTGAGTCAAAATATGAACTATAATTACCATGGGACCAAACTATTTCAGATGTCACTTAATGTATGTGAGTCTTTGCGTTGTTGTCCTTGACTCCTGAAACAATGAGAGAGAGAAGAGATGAACAAACAAAATTAAATTAGATCTACAGGCAAAAAGGATCGAATAAATGAATAAATTTTAATAAACTTAATATTGGTCGTGATGAAGGCACTACGCTAGAGTCGGTTCTTGTATGCACTAGATCTTTCAGTGTCTCTTGAGTGTCAGCTGCCCTAGCAACACACTACGTTACAGACAAGTCCTTGTCCAATACTCAAAATAATAAAGCCAGGTGTAATTGTCTGCATGTCTGTTCACAATGATAAATAAGTGGTTTAAAAAATATATGTTCTTTGCTGTGATAATAATTATAGTAATGCCAACAGCAACAACAACTATAAAAACGGAAACAACAATAACAACAACAATAATAAAATCATTTTTAAGACAAAGATTTAAAGATTTTGCCTTTGCTAAAGCATCCTCCAGAAATAGGGTTCCACATCTGAGGGACAGATGTCAAGAACAGGGAACAATTAGGACAATCCCTTCAAACAACACACGAGATGAAAGGGAGGAGCCAAGACAAAGCAAGCCTTTAAAAACATGAATAAAATCTGAAAATCATTTCTGTAAGTCACACGTTGCCAGTGAGGGGAAATATGATGTGGTTATTTCTTTTCAGTGGATGTTAAAAACATGGGTCAGCTGCAGGCTTTGCATCCTTCTTCAAAATAAAGAGTATTGCTGAAAAAAATGGAAAAGCGGATGAGCTTTTCTAAATGTGCAGAATAGAGGAATGACCTGATTTGGTTAGCTGTGTCACAAGAGCAAAGCAGGACCGCACTTCGTCAGTCACCTGAGCGTTAAAGGACAATTCTGAGTCAAAAATAACTCCTAGAGCAGACCTCTTTCTGAACATGAAAAGGCACCCCGACCAGGGCAGAGATTAATAATGCTACTTGTGCTGGGGGCCGTGGTTCCAGCACTTGGACCAGCATTATTGTTTATAGTTCATTACTGCTGATGCAAAAAGTTCAGAAGCATTGGAAAAGTTCTGCTACTGCCAAAAGTAGTCCATTTATTAGGGAGTCACAGATCGTGTGATGATACACTCGAATGTAGGATGTAGAAACACACATGACTGGGTTGTTGATTTAGCTCTTTATTCTGGTTTGGCGGTAAAGGCATTAAAAATGTGAAGCTGCATACACAGCTGCAGACTGTTATTCCTCACCACTGGTCCCAATGTGGTTTTGTCATAAAACTGAATGCTTTAAAAGGATGTAATAAACAATTCTGAAATTGGTGGTTGGTGAGCAGAGAAAATGGATCTACAATAATCTCTGGTATCCCCTCATGCTCCACAAGCCAAAAGATTTAATCATAATTACATCAGACTCATAGAACTCCAAGGCTGGTGCTGGTATATGCTACCGAACCCCTGGGGTTCGGTGAGTCAGTTTCAGGGGTTCGGCGGTGATGGAGGTCAAGACAAAATTGCCGAACATACACGAATCACTGTTTTCGTTTGACACATCGTGACAGTTCGTGATGACACGCCCCCCTTAGCCATCACTGGCTGCAGGTGATCACGTGACGCTACATCATTAGCCTACCTGTGCTACAGGGGATTTTGCGCACTCAGTAGTCGATTTACGCCTTCATGATGGTCCGTCGTCTGATTGATTTCTTAATATTTTAATTCATAGTAACTAATGTAATTAAATACATCAGTAAAATATATACCTATGTCTTATATTTGAAATTTTTTTTTTTTTTTACTAAAGAAAGGGTTCGGTGAGTGAGCATATGAAACCGGCAGGGTTTCGGCACCTCCAACAAGGTTAAGAACCGCTGTGTTAGGGATAGAATTTCACAATCATGAATCATATTTGACTTGTGTCAAGGGAAGACTTTACAATAGCATTGAGGTTTGTGATTAAAACAGAATACTTTACCATAGCTACCTGTTTTCGTCTGTGTGTCCTGACTTCTATCATGTTGCTGACATCATCTGTTCTATGCATGGACACACACACACACACACACACACACATACACAAAAGGGGCTCAAATTCTGCTATCTCATTCCATGCTTCTGGTAAATATTGATTGCAATTAACACATGTTCAGAGTGTGTATGGTATAGAGAGGTCTTACGCTGATGCTCACGCTGCAGTCATTGTCAAAAGCTTACAGTCGAACATTAGCAACGGTGTCAGCTATCATCTCTGTCAATAACTTCATAATTAATGAAACATAACCAGTGGTACGTATTTTTTAAAAGATCACAACTTTTATTTTAAATGCAGATGACGTCTATGCTTCCTGTTCATCACAGTCTTCACCTCATGTTACAAAGTCAGAAAGAAAGTTAAATATTCTGTATTGTATGACCAGGTCAGGGGAGGAATGGCGTGTTCAATATCAGTGAATCCGTTTTATTGAACCGTGCATTGAGTGTCTGGATGTGTTTTAAGCAATTATTTAAAAAAAAAAAAAAAGATAGCAGCTGCTGCTCAAATTTATTTACATCACCTGCATTAAATGACATGGATAGGAGATTATCAAAGTGGCTTAAAATAGTTTTACCAATTTCCTGCACTATTGATCACTTGTTTAAACAGGCCATAATTAATAAATGGAGATTATGATGTAAAATGCCAAACATCTCACCGTTTTGCTAGATTCCTTTCTAATTTGTCTGAATATTCTGATAATGCAGGTGGAAATGCATCTTGTGGTTATTATTCACTGTAGCCCCTCATTAATTTAATAACCCAAGTGTTTTTCCTCATCTTACGAGTCTTTCATTTTTTCTTCCTTCTGTCCAGGCAGTGACTCAATGTAAATCAATACAGTTTTTCTGCACCTTTTCTTCGTCTTTTACTTGTACTTGTTTTCCACACCTTGCATGTTTAAGCAGGTGTTTTGTGTGTGCGGGTCTGAGTCAGAGCCAAGCAGAATTCCCCGATAAAAGGATTACCACTTTAAGCTTATTCACAGTAAGTGAGCCATTTGAATGGATAGAGACCTGTAACGTCGCCTCTGCTGTTGGTATATAAAGAAAAGAGTCACAAAAAAGGTTGAGCAAACTCTTAATGCGAGTATAAAGTATCAGAAAGTACAATATCAGATTCAAACTTGTTGACCACCCAAACAGCTGTAGTAAAGCTATGTATTGTCACACAAGAAAACCAGAATGATTAAAGCTTAAAGCTTTCTGATGTCCAAATAGTTTAGCTTCAGTGAGACCTCAAACATCTGAAAAGTTGTTTAGTTCTATGAAACAATAAAAACAACACAGGAAAAAAGCTTTTGATGACAAAATAACTTCATTTATTCACAGATTTAGAACATTTAGAACATAATATAAAAAATAACTAAATAACTTATTTACGTGTGTGTGTGTTGTTTCAGAGGCCTGTAGACACACATACCCATGTTTGGAATGGATTGTTAAAAACGAAGGAAGGAATGACAGAAAATAAAATTACCCCAGCATTATGTGATTAGAAACTCTAGTAATTTGTAAAAACAAACATTAAATTACACTCTCTGTGTCCTGAGTAAATACGCTGATGCTCTTCGCTAACTGGACAGTCTCGTATTGAAGAGGGGAAATTTATGTACAGTATATACATCTTAAACTGAAACATTACGCTCAGAGAGTATGCCAACAAGCACACATTTAAGAGCATTTTAATCTGTATTTTAGTGACAGATTCTATAAAGTTTTTCTGTTCCACATTTACATGATACCACATGTAAAATATTTACTTTAACCATTAACAGTAAGTGTGGCTACATATTTGATAGAAAATATACATTCTATTGTAAGTAATTTTTTAAAATGATTTTTGTTTTCGTTTTGGCCTATGGGACTTTCTGCATGGTCATGTGATCATAGCTGTCATGCAGTTAATTCTGTTTATTAGTAGGCTTTAGTCTCTTGTAAATGAAATCAACTTGTGCTAGGGGATCCTGAGTAGTAGTTCATACTATTAAATGTATGTACGTTTCCATGTTTACTGACAAATACTGTATAAGTAGTTTTCAGAAAGGCAGTTTAGTATGTAAAGTTCATAGTGATTTTGAATTTAAGCCTATAAATATTAATGAACTATTATACAGTATGCTTTCCACTAAGACTATATGATGAATTAATCATTAATGTGTTTACCCCTTCTCCTTCTTACCCCTACCAACCAAATAAAAAAAAATAAAAAAAAAAACATTATAGGAATGAATGTGGAGTCCAAAATTACACTTTGTTTTCTCTGCATGCCATCTACATATACAGCAAGGCTTACATTTACAAAAGGGGTTGCATCGTTGATGTTTGATTAACAAATGATAAATACACGTGATTTTGCCAATATGACACATTATGAATCATATGTTGCATCAGTGTTTATAGAGGATGAGGTAACACGTTACTTGAACAGCCACAAGCTTTGAGAGGGTCATGGAGGAGTCATTATATCATAATTATGAAAATTAGAAAGCAACAGAAGACATTGCACCGCTGCGACCAGACATTTTTCTGCGCTGCTTTTTTTTTACTCCAGCGTTAATGATAAAGACACGACCATCATTAATAACTCCTCTAAACTCCTGATGATTTATTATATAATAAGGAATTAATGCTTTTCCATGATGTCATGATACTTTTATATTCCAACTGCAACTCATTTATGATTTGTGGAAACTGTACTGACTATTGTTGAGACAATTTTGGCTTTAATTTTAAATCCGTCTATAACGGACAGTTTTGACAGCCTCCAATTCAGACGGCGGGGCAAACGCGTGTGATAGCGTCTGGGGCTGGAACATGTTGTGTGTCACTCTGAGGAGTGAGGAGTGAGAGGCTCCACTCAGACAGATCAGGAAAGGGTGTTTTCATGTCATTGCATGTGTTGTGAAAGAGTCTAGATGGATATGGAAGATATGGGAGAATGCTGAAGTCATGAGGCAGACAGGAAGAGAGAGAAAGACTGCAGGCTACTGACCTGCCAGAATGGTTTACATTTGCCTCCCTCATGGATACTTACACACCTTTCAATCCTTCGTTTACAAAACACATACTGATAATGATTTGCTCTTGGGGACAGTGTGTCACAGATTCAAGAATACAATTTTGAGAATCAAAAGGTGTATATAATATGTTGTGGACTGTCTGAAGAAAGAAAAAAAAAGTTTATACTGTTTATAAAGCTTGCTTTTATCTTAGTGCTAAAGTAGAGTGAATTTATCTCGCTGTCAGCACTTATTAAATGAGTATTAATAAATATGCATCTCAGGCTGGAGGTGAGTAACACAAAACAAGAGGATACTGTTTGTCAATACTTGGCAAAGTTCAATGTCCTCCCAAATTAATCAATTCTATTCGTATCAAACAGCACAACATGTCCAGCTCATTTTATATCATCATAAACTTATTATTTGAGGACACGTTGTTGCTATTAGTGATATTTTTAATGCAAAAAAACCAAAACAAAACCAGAAAAACCCCAACAAACTAACCAACAAACTCCTCAGTTGGGAATAAACGTTCAGTTGAAGAAATTTATTGTGGATAATGATTTCGCAACATATAACCACTAATGGAAAATTTACTAGCCCACAGGGCCCTGGTCTGTATTTTAATGCATTCTTTAAAAACCACAGATTGAAAAGGGCTGATGGCAACATCCCATAAAAACCCAACCACAAAGCATTCCCTAACTTTCTCCTGCAACATTCTTACACTGGTTTTCCTTCTTTC